>NC_047662.1:43061384-43140943 GCF_011762505.2 Arvicanthis niloticus | reverse complement strand
CAGAACCTTCTCTCTCCAGAACTTTTTTCCCCTCCCATTCTTTCTCTCCCTCTGAGCTGTGAAGTGTGCTGGGCAGAGGACCAGTGCCATTTATGTCTGTGATTTCAGTGTACATTGTATCAATGTGCTGAAATCATTTTATAAATGAAGGTTAGGTGGTCTTATCTCTGCCTCCTGTATCATTTGCTTTCTGAAACAGCAGCAGGGATCAGGAACAAGCTGAACACTCCATTTTTCTTTTTTTAAAATTGTGTGTGTGTGTGTGTGTGTGTGCTGTATATGTGTGTGTGTCCCTGTGTCCAGGTGCCTGCAGAGGCCAGAAGAGGAAGGCAGATCCCATGGAGCTGGAGTTACAGGCAGTGTAAGCTGCCTAATCTGGGTCCTGGGGACCAAACTCAGGCTTTCTAGAGCAGCAGCCATTCCTAACTGCCAAGCCACCTCTCCAGTCCACCACATCCTACTTTATTTTAATCAGGGTCTCATGTAGCCCAGGCTGGCCTACAACTTTCTAAGTAGCATATATTTCTGAGCTTATATTTCTGCTCTTCTTGCCTCTATTTCTGAGTTCGAAGATTATAGACACCTGACACCATGCCTGATTTGCTGAGCAGTCTGTTTTATTTTTATTTCTAGATTGGGGATCAAACCCAGACTCTTGTGTACGCTAGGCAAACTCTCTACCATTGAGCCAGAGCCGCAGCCAGTAGTTCTTAAGACAGTTCTCCTTATATACCCCAGATTGGCTCTGAACTCCAATCCTCCTGCCTCTGCTTCCCTAGTGCTGGACTAACAGGTGTTTGCCACCACACCTGGAAGACAGAATTCTTTTTAAGTGAAAGAGGTCACAGTTAACAGACACAAGTGTGCTCTGTGAACTGGGTGGCCTCCAGGGAAGTGCTCTTCAGATTGGTCTCCAGCACTCTGTTCTGTCCCACCAGTGTCTGACACACCGGAACCATCAGATGAAAACCACTGTTCCCATTGCTCTCATTCTCAGTGCTGTGTGCTAACTGTTGGCTGAATAAACTAAGGTCCTTTTCATGTTACAGTTTAAATTCATTAATGGGGGTGTGTGTGTCTTGTTCTTCTTCTACTACTTTGAAGATCCTCCTTCTCAGTCTACAGAAATCATATTCATTAGTTCCAAACACACCTCCTCCAGGAAGCCTTCCAAGTCCCATAGGCAGTCAGGCCCTCCTCTCCGCCCCCCCCCCCCCCAGCATGTCACAAAGACCATTGATTATGCTTGTTCTAATCATCTCTGCCATGGGACTGTAAAGCCCTTATGTCTAGAAGAAGGATCTTGCTCCTTCTGAGCTCCCACTGTCTAGCTGAGGGTCTGACATACAAGGGACCCCTCCCTGACTGTCCATCAGGGTAGGGAACACAGTGAAATGGATAGAAGAAGGCTGATCCCAAGTCTGACCTGACATTCACTCGCTCAGCTTAGTCTCTCAGATCTCTCTGTTCTCCTCTAGAATGAGGGGCTCCCGTTAGGTCAACATTTCACAATCGATGGTGGTAGGAGTCAATGTGCCGATCAAAGGCTTCCCGAGAGGAGCTGGGAGGGGAAGCATATTTTACAGACCTGCTCTTAAGCCCCAGAGCCTTTCTGGATATTTCATGTGCCGCTTGTCTTGTGGTGATCACAGGAGGCTGACACAGGATGTGGGGGTTCCCAAACTGGTTTGCCCTGGAAACTCGACATAGTGAAACTTATCTGAGGGGCTTGGATTCCAAAGAACATGCTTTGAAAAGCACTGGGTTATTCCCCTGTTTTGGTGCCTTGGGATTAACTGAATCAAACACTGCTCTTTCCCAGGGAGTTCTGCTGCAGGGAGCGGGGTGGCAACAGCTGGGTAGGAAGAAGCAGTTCTTTGAGGGAAGAGGTAAGCAGGGAAACCTAGGTCCAGCAAGGAGACTGCAGCTTCCTCATTAGAGAGATCTGAGGTGGCATCTCAGAGGATGAGGTATGAGAGCTGGACCCTGGTGCATAGGGGAAGGTGGCAGGTCACACAGAAGGGTGTTCCAAATTATTACATGGTGTTAGCAAAAGCACATAGACATCAAGCTCAGGATGGGCAAAGCCCCACACTGGTCTAGTAGAGTTAGCATGAAGGAATCTTGGGAATAACATTGGGGTGAAAATTCCAAGCATGACTATGGAGTACTGTGAGCACCAGTCTGAGCCTAGGACTCCCCCTGAATGCAGGAGGGAGATGTCACAGGGTGCTGCACTGGGTGGTCTTGGGAAAGAGTGATCTGTCAGCTGACAAGTGGAGGAAGGAGAGCAAAGAGATGGTCTGCCAGGGAGAGGAGGAATGAGGAATAGTTAGGGCTTTCAGAACCCAAACAGACCGTTATACCTGATGGAGAGAAGGATGGAGAACCAAGAGGTCTCATAACTCATAAACTACTATCCTGTGCCACATCAGACACAGGGCACTCTGGTGGGTTATTGGTCACCCCCTGTGAATTTATAGGCTAGTGAGAGTGGCAGGGAAAACCTAGGTACCCACTTATAACTGAAAACCTTGAGTGTCAGTAAAGCAAAGTGTCGGATGCTATTTGGCACATAAAAAGGGTAACCTGGGGAAGTCAGACTGGAGGCTGAGAAGGATTTCACCAGGTAGAGGTGAACTGCCTATATCCAGGGACTGGAAGGCCAGAGCACATGGCTTGTGATATGAACCCTGGGGAGATACCAGCCCAAGAGAGAGAACCTGGAAGAGTTCACCACTGGTCAAGAAGCTACACAGGAGCATCTGGAGCGATGACAGAAAGCTTGGTGCTTTCCATCCTACCTCTCCACCCCACCCAGCCCCCTGCTCCGAGCCCCTGAGCTGACCTTGAATGAAATCCCAGATGTTGCACTTCTGTCCTGAGAGGTGGACCACGGTGCAGTTGGGGGCCAGCCCCCCAAACTCAGCCCTGTCTTCCAGTCTCTGCCAGCGGACCTTCAGGACGAACCAGAAGTACTGAATGCTGAAGAAGGTGGGGACCCAGTTGTCAGGGGTGAATCGGGGGTTCCTGGCCATCCCGGTCTTTTGGCCCATGGCCAGGATGTTCTGCTTGACTCTCTCTGGGAACAGTGTCATTAGCACCTTGCCTACAGCCACCTCCAAGGCCACCTGCAGGAATATCACAAGCCGCTTCAGCCACAGCCATAGCTGGGACAGTTCCATCTCAGCACAGGGCAGAACTGGCTCTGAGGCCTACGGACTGAAGGAGAGGCCCCAGCCAGACAACACTGGGTGGAGCTGGACAAAGGTGCAGGGTTCTGCAGCCAACCCTGACAAGAGGATCCTGCCAGGGCAACAAGTGTTTGCCTTGCTGTCAATGGGATGGAAAATTCCAAATCCAGGGCACAGAGGTCTCTCTAGCAATTATCCTCCTGGATTCTTTGTTACCTTTTGAGAGATTCTTAGTTTCTGAAAGAAAATTCTGTAATTTTTTTTTTAAAGACAAACACTTGAAAAGATCACACTGAAAGGGACCCTGGTTAAAGTATAACAAACTCCACTATTTTGTATAATTAACATCCAGCCATTTTAAAAAAAAGGACAAAAAAAAAAAAGGAGTCTGTTAGAAGATCCCAGCTGCTGTAGCAGCACACTTTTAACTCAGCACTCAGGAGGCTGAGGCAGGGGGATCTCTGTGAGTTTAAGACCGCCTGGTGTACATTAGTAAGTTCTGGGCCCTGCCAAGAAGAAGAAGAAGAAAAAGAAGGAGGAGGAGGAGGAAGAAGAAAAAGAAGGAGAAAGAGGAGGAGGAGGTAGAGAAGGGGAAGGGGAAGGGGAAAGGGGAAGGGGAAGGGAAGGGGAAGGGGAAGGGGAAGGGGAAGGGAAGGGGAAGGGGAAGGGGAAGGGGAAGGGGAAAAAGAAGGAGAAGGAAGAGGAGGAGGAGGAGGCAGCGGCCGGGCAGTGGTGGTGTACACCTATGTATATCCCCAGGAACTATAAAATAAAATGCAACAACTTGTATTAGGTTTTTTTTCAATAATGAAAAAATATTCATTGTCTGGCTATACCCAACTTGATCCATCCATCGACTGGGGAACATCTAGGTTGCTCCCAAATCATAGACAAAACAGACACAAGCATCATAGGCAGATGGAGACAGTTTGTCAATTCATTTGGCTCTCCAGCGGGTGCAGCCGATGGTTTGTGTAGTAGAAGCGTGCTTGGTCTTGTAAGGAAGCACCCTACTGTCTTGCAGTTTGTTGGGGATATTTTATTGCCCCAGCAATGACAAGGTTGCACATCTGTTGCTTCATACCTTTGCCAATGTTTGGTATTGTCAGTATTTTGCACTTTTGCTATTCTGGTATGTGTACCTCAGCATCTCTCAATACAGCTTGCAATTCTCTGATGACATATGCTATGGAGCACATATTAATAATAGATAAATTTTATCCTTTAGTTCCAGCACTTGGGAGCCAGAGGTAATTAGATCTCTGTGAGTTCGAGGTCAGCCTGGTCTACAGAGTGAGTTCCAAGACAGCCAGAGCTGCTATACAAAGAAACCTGTCTAAAAAAAAAAAAAAAAAAAAAAAAAACCCAATAAATAAATAAGCAAAAAAAATTATATCCTGATAAACCTACTGCAAGTCAAAGATATCAAAAGTTGAAAATGCCAAGGGGCATGGTGGCTCACGCCCTTAACCCCAGCACTGAGGAGGCTGAGGCAGGTAAATCTCTGAATTCAAGGCCTAGACTACAGAATGAGTGTCAGGATACCAAGGGCTCTACAGAGAAGCCCTGTGTCAAAAAACAAAACAGAACAAAACAAAACAAAACAAAATAAAAAAGCATTTAATACAGCCAATCTACCAAGCATGAGAGTAGCACCCTACTATTGTAAAACTAAAAATTAAATTACATTTATCTTCTTTCTGTGTCAGGGGCCATGCATGCTGTGGTACATGGGAGAAGGTGAAAGAACGGCTTTGGCAGTCGGTTCTCTCCTTCTACAGCGTGGTCCCCAGGGATTGAACTCAGGTCCTTGAGCTTGGTGGCGATCGCCTTTACCCACATGTGCACTTTTGTGACACAGTAAAGTTAAACCCGTAAGCAGAACATTGTGTGTTCAGCAGCATCTTCAATCAGCTGCCATCTGCATCTCTTCTTGGATGAGGTACAGATCACAGCCTCTGGGTTTTTTAATGGGATCCAATGGCCTCTTCTGGTGTATCTGAGGACAGCTACAGTGTATTCATATATATATATAACAAACAAACAAACAAACAAACAACAAATCTTTAAAAAAAAAAAAAAGCCCACCCCTATAGTGACATACTTCCTTCAATTTAGCTTTAGCCACACCTACTCCAACAAGACCACACCTTCTAATAGTGCCACTTCCAATGGGTCAAGCATATACAAACCATCACATCCTCTGATTTTGTTCTTCTTAATTATTATTATGACTATTCTGAGGTCTTTTTTTTGCTTCACATAAACTCAAGAATCAATTTGTGGTGGTTTGAATATGCAGGAAGTGACACTTTTAGAAGGTATAGCCTTGTTGGAGGAGGTGTGTCACTGTGGAGTGGGCTTTGAGGTCCTATGCTCAAGCTCCACCAAGTGCGGAGACCCTCTTTCTGGATGCCCGCTGAAGACTTTCTTCCTGGCTGCCTATGATCAAGAAGTAGAAAACTCTTGGCTCCTTCAGCACCATGTCTGCCTGGGCGATGCTGTGCTTCCCACCATGACGATAATGGACTGAACCTCTGAAACTGTAAGCCAGCTCCAATTAAATGTTGGCCTTAATGAGAGTTGCCTTGGTCATGGTGTCTATTCACCGCAATGGAAACCCTAACTAAGACATTGTATCAGTAACACAACTTGCTTGGTGTAGCTGTGGGTTGTGTTGAGTCTGTAAATCTACATGAAAAGAATTAAGATCTTGGCTGTGTTGGATCTTCCTGTGTGTGGACATGGAAGACATGTTGTTTTATCAGAACTTCTTTGGTTTCTTTTGTTGGAGTTTTGGCGATCTTGTCCACATATTTAGATTTTATACTAAGATTTTTACTTTGGGAATGCTAATATAAATGGTATTATGTTTTAAATTTGATTTTTCAGCCATTCACTGATCTTCGTTGTCAATTGACAGAATCTAGGATCACCTAAGGAAGGGGGCCTCCAAATCTTCCTGTTGCATTAAATGAGGTAAGAAGACTTGTCCACTGTGGGTAGTGCCATTCCCTAAGCTGGGATCCTGGACTGTAAAATAGAGAAAGGGAGATGAGCAGCAGGATTCATTCAGCCTTTTCTTTTTGATTTACCACGATGGACTGTGACCTTGAACTGTGAAGCAGAATAAACCCTTTCTCCTTTAAATTTGCATTTGGTTGAGTATGCACTAAACGTGCGTGTGTGTGTGTGTGTGTGTGTGTGTGTGTGTGTGTGTCCTTATGGTACATGGGTAGGGCAGGGGTCATATGCCATGATATGCATGGTGGAGGTCAGAGGGCACCTGTAAGAGTCAATTCTCTTCTTTTACCATGTGGGTCCTCAGGTTGTCAGTCTTGGCGGCAAGCACTGAGCCATCTCCCCAACACTGAATTTATCTCTTATTACACTCATTTTGTTTTGTTTGAGATGGGGTTTTTCTGTGCAACCCTAACTGTTTTGGAATTCACTTTGTAGACTAGGCTGACCTTGAACTCAGAGATCCTTCAGCCTGCCTTCCAAGTGCTGGGATTACAGCTCAGCTACACAGCATTTTAATAATATAAAGATAATATAGTTCCTCATTCAGCCTAAAAAAAGGCATCTATAAAATTCACTTGTTCTATTTTAAAAAGAAAATCTTAAGCGGGGCATAGGGGTATGTACCTCTAATCTCAAACTTTTGAGTTTAAGGCCAGCTTGGACTAGTTGGGATCTTAATGACCTTTGTCCAAAAAAAAAAAAAAAAAAAAAAAGGAAGGTGACAAAGAAGAAGAGGAAGAGGAAGAGGAAGAAGAAGAAGAAGAAGAAGAAGAAGAGGAGGAGGAGGAGGAGGAGGAGGAGGAGGAGGAGGAGGAGGAAGAAGAAGAAGAAGAAGAAGAAGAAGAAGAAGAAGAAGAAGAAGAAGAAGAAGAAGAAGAAGAAGAAGAAGAAGAAGAAGAAGGTCTAATAAAATCTTAAAGTTAAAAGCGAGTTAATGCTTCATTAACTAGAATACTAATCTCAAAACCATTAGTGACATTAGTTCAGATTGACCTTAGGTCAAAGTGGTGGATAAGGAGTTCTCAAGAATGATGCCTGGGATTGTCCTCTGGCTTTTACATATACTCGTTCATGTATGCACACCTATACATGTGCATATACATGCACTATGTGCAGACTCACCATAGATTTAAATAAAAAAGTATAAGTAAGGGCCAGCAAGGTGGCTCAGCAAGTACAAGTCTAATGACCTGAGTCTGATTCTCCAGAGACCATACAAAGGTGGAAAGAGAGACCTGATTCCACAAAACTGTCCTCAGACTTCCACACATGCACTGTGAGGTATGTGCATGTGCACTCACCCACACACACTCACCCACACACACTCACCCACACACACTTACCCCAATAATAATAATAACAAAAAAGTTTGGGCTTTTTTGAGACTGGTTCTCACTATGTAGCCCTAGTTAGCTTATAACTTGCTATGTTGACCAGATATTGAACTCACAGACATCTGCCTGCCTCTGCCTCCCAAATGTTGGGAATAAAGATATACCTCATCATGCCCAAAGATAAAGGGTTTTTTTGTTTTGTTTCTGTGTTTTGTTTTGAGTTTTTAAGTTTGCTTAAAACTTGTGGACTGAGCTGTCCTCTTCAGGGAAAGGACCCCTGAGGGATTTGACCTGTTGCCCATCACTCTCAGGAACCATGTCCTAATGTAGTAACTCCGTGACACAGAGCAGGGTTGTGCAGGAGCCTACTGACCTTTTGTTTCCTCTGTTCCTAAACATGAGGGGTCCTCTAGCTTCTACGGTGACCTTGTTCATCCTCACACCTCTGCTTCTCAATCCAGGTGGGGCTCCATAAGGACACAGTAAGCTATGGCAGGAAGAGGGCTCTGAATTGTCTCCTATGTTCTTATTTCTTTTGAGATAGGGTCTTATGTATCCCTTGACATTCTGCGGTCCTGCCTCATCTCGCTAGGGCTAGGATTCCAGCCTTCACCACACCTGGTGCTGGGGATTAAGCCCAGGACGTTTGCATGCTAGGCAAGCACTTTACTAACTGAGCTGGATGCCCCAGCCTCTGACATTTTCTGTTAAATTAGCATAATGTGGGCTTGCTAGAAAAGGCAGGGAAAGCTGAATCGATGGCCCAGAATCAAGAGAAAATGTCACATCTGTTGACATCTGAATACTACAAAATGTCTCTTGGTGTCATCTGTCTGAGAGAAAGTGAGAGACATTTAGCACTGGGGCTCATCTCCTGCATCCAGGAGTCTCCCAGAGAGACTTTTTGGTGTGCACTCCTGCAACCCCAATGCTTTGGAGGCTGAATCTGGAGGACTACAACTTTGAGGTTAGCCTGGAGTGTATGGTGAGATCTTGTTTGTCCTTATGATATTAACTCCATCACATTTTGGACATATGTAAGGCAAGGGGTGGGGCTCCTGTGGAAGGGCCCCAAGGCAGAGTCCTGTCTGGAGTGGCATATGTGAGGAGCTTGTCACAGCCTACACAAGTCATAGCAGAGGTGTTTAGAAGGCAAGGGTTGGAGGCAAGAAGATAAGAAGTGTCCCTTGAGAGGCACTGGATGGCATCTGCAGAGGGGCTGTGCTCCTGCACAACCCTGCTCTGTCTCACAGAGTTGCTACATTAGGACATGGTTCCTGAGAGTGATGAGGAACAGGTCAAATCTCTCAGGGGTCCCTTCCCTGAAGAGGACAGCTCAGTCCACCATGATGTGTGGTAAAGGGGGCCACTGTTTTCTGATGCTGCAAGCAGTTCCCTTCATTTCCTCCCTCCATGGCCTCTCTCCAGTTTCCCTCAGCCTTAGCCAGCATTTTGGAATGACTTAGAATGCTCTCCCTGAGTGACTCAATCCTTAGATGCCCTTGCCAGAATGAGAATGTAGTGGCTTAAGATGCCTGCTTATCCTTATTGCTAGATGTGGAAGTCCCAGGCAATGTCCAAGGAACTCCCTTTTGTCTCTGTTCTTTCTATGTAGCTCAGGCTGCCCTTGAACTCACAGCAATCCTCCAGCCTCAGCTTTCTGAATATTGGGATTACAGATGTGGGCCACCACACCTTCTCCCAACTTTTTAAAGCATTCATGGCCAATTATCCTTACCTCACAGCCTTCCTCTAGCACACTGGAGCACTGGAGGGAGGAACCAAAAATGTCAAGAGATAGTTACAGTCTCCAATCTAATGTTAGGGAGCAAAATTGATTCCTTTCTCCCCTGACCTCTCCCTGGGAACCAGGATTTCCCACAGAGAGGAACTTGAACCTGGGAAGGACATAAATCCCGCTCATGGGCTGCTTTGCTGAAAATGATAAAATGCACCACCCTGTGGCTTACAGAGCCATGGACACATATTTACAACAATGCCCATTGTAATTGGTAAGCCATTGGTTTGATGCTGATGCTGTGCACTTCATGATGGAAGACAGAGTTGTCATCACATTGAATTCTTCAAATGTGCCTTAGCTGTGCCTTCAACAAGTTATTACACAATTCTGCTAGGCTGGCTCCTTCTGTGACTGAGTTTTGAGTAGATCCAAGGTCAGATATCCCTGTTGTTAGTAGTTTCCAATTATCTCGGTCCCTTAGTCTGAAACAATGATGAACAAATTACTATTTGTCAGGCTTTGAATCTGAAATCCCCCCGGAGGCTCACGGGTTAAAGGTTAGGTTGTAGCTCATGGGGCATTATGGACAGGACTAGATCATGAGGACTCTGGCTTCATCAGCAGATTTGTCCAAGGATGGATCATGATCCACTGGCATTATTAGGAGATAGGAGAGACTTGGGAGGAGGCAGATCACCGGAGGCATACCCTTCAAGAGCATCTTGCTTCTTCCTGTCTGTCCCCCTCTATTTCCTGAATGCCATAAGGTGAGCAGCCACCTGCTCCTGCCACCATGATGTTTTGCTTTGTCTTAGACTAAAAGGAATGGATCCAGATCACCTTAGGCTGAACTGTTGTTTTAAAAACAAAAATCCCAGCTGTTAAATTTACCAGTGAAGACGCAGGAGCCAGATGCTGGCGTACAAACCTGCTAGCTCAGAGAGGCAGTGAAAGCACCCAGCCGACCTTCCTACTTCACTGATGTCTCAGAAGGAAAAAGCCCCTTCTCCATGACGTCTTAAATACCCTTCAGCTCAGAGTCTCCTTTCTCTTTCCTGCATTTCCTATGTTCACTGCCTGTCTACTGGTTGCTTGCCCTGCCTCTTGACCTATGGTTGACTTTTATTTATCCTGTTTACAGAAAGCTCTTGGGTTAAAGGCGTGTGCTAGGGTTGAGCCACACCACAACAAGAAGAGGATTTTGCAGCTCAAAGTCTTGGGGTTCACAATGTGATCAAATATCTGACAACACTGAACCCTTGGAACCATGAGCTTACACAAACCTTGCCCCTCTTAAATTGTTTCTCTTTGGTATTTGTTGCTACAAAAAGTTACCTGGCACTGTTATAGCACCTGTAAGCAAGGGGAGATTTCTTTCTTGGGCAACAGAAAAAAATTGCTTCTGCCTCTATTGGAGACCCAAGGAAGTATGGGAGTGGGGTACAGTCGGTTGTGTATGTATGGCTTTTCTATCCAAATGTCTACATCCAATTCTCAGGTTTCCACTTCTCCTGTCTGTGCTGGGATTGTTCTGGAGGAGACTGAGAGACTATGCATGAGGACTCTTAGACACTTGGCCCTCCTGACAGTAAACTGATTTGCAGGCAGCTTTTCTTTGGAAAAAACACAAAACAAACAAACAAACAAACAACAGAGCAAGTCTCCTTCAAAGCTTTTTTCCTCCTCCTCCTCCTCCTCCTCCTCCTCCTCCTCCTCCTCCTCCTCCTCCTCCTCCTCTTCCTCCTATTCTTCTTCCTCTTCCTCCTCTTCCTCCTCCTCTTCCTCCTCCTAGACCAGACTAGCCTCGAACTCAGAAATCCGCCTGCCTCTGCCTCCCAAGTGCTGGGATTAAAGGCATGGGCCACCACTGCCCAGCTTCCTTCAGAGCTTCTAAAGAGACTCTGCAGTGTCCACATTGTGCCCTAAGATGACAGCTGGTAGCTCTGACCTGTTTTCTCAGGGCTTTCCATGAAGTTAAGAAAAGCTAGTCTGCAGGCTAAGCATGGTATCATACACTTTAATCCCAGCACTTTTGGGAAGGAGGCGAAGATGCAGGGGGATCTTTATGAACTCAAGGCCAGCCTGGTCTACAGAGTGAGACCCTGTCTCAAGCAGCAAAAGCAACAAATCCAGTCTGTTTCTTAATCATTGTCTTAATCATTGTCATTCCAGGGCCTCAGTGCTTTTTCTTTGATGTGTGTCTCTTCTCTGTCAGCCATACTTAGACTCTTGAGGAATGTGATGCTGCAGCCTTCCCCTCCCACCATGTCCCACCCACCTTTATCACCAGCCATGGGCTGTTGCTGCTTTCTGACTCGTGGGTGGGCTGGTTCCAAATGCCTGTACTGAGGCTGAGGAGATGGCTTGGTAGGTCATAGCACTTGTTCAGCAAGCATGGAGACCCGAATATAAAATCTCCAGCACATACATAAAGGGCTGGATTTAGTTATGTGTGCCTGTAACCCCAGCATTGGGGATGGGGTGGAGTTAAGCTGCCCAGGACCTTTCTAACCAATCTAGCTAAAATATTGAGTTTTTAGTTCAGTGAGAAACCCGTTCGTAACAGAACAAGGTGAGAAATGACAGAAGATGCCTGATGCCCAGTTCTGGCCCAGTGCCAGCTGTGGGATATTGACCTTCCAATTATTCAAGGTGGGGTCCCCACAGACCCTCCTAGGACAAAACAAGCTACTGTCTTGCTCACGGTTACCGACCAGAGACAGATGATAAGACCCTCTGCTGAAGCCACCACACATAGGACACGGAGAATTGAAGCTAGTACTAACCTCAGAGTTTCTTCCCTACTGACTAGTGTTCATCGTACCTGTGCTGGTTGGTATTTTTGTCAACTTGACACAAGCTATAGTCATCCGGGAAGAGAGACCCTTAAGTGAGCATTTACCCCTATCCAGAATGCCCATAGGCAAGTCGGTGGGGCATTTTCTTGATTGATGGTGGTGGGGCTCACCCCAATATAGGTTGTGCCACCCCTGGCAGGTGGTACTGGGTAGTATGACAAGGCAAGCTTGGCAAGCCATGGGAAGCAAGGCAGTAAACAGCCTTCCTCCACAGTTCTGCCCTGACTTCCCTCAGTAACGAACTATGACTGGACCGTGTAAGCCAAGTCAACTCTTTCCCTCCCAAGTTGCTTTGGTCATTGTATTTATCACAGAAATAGAAAACAAGCTGGAACACAGTCAGAAGGTGCGATACAAGCGGCTAGTAAAGTTTGACCTAGTTGTGAACACTTGTACCCACATGCATTTACCAGCCCCCAATATACACCCGACTGTGCCTTTGCTTGGTGCCTACACGCCTTAGTGTGTGCGCTCATGTGGGTAATGCAGCATGAGTCCAAGGACTAGGTGAGGGTGGGGGGGGGATGGTAGTGTAAGACAGGGCAGAGAGTTAGCCATCTCAGGTATGCATCATCAACGGGATTTGGTTGCTCAGTCCTTCAGTGCATTTGAAAGCAGCAGAAAGCACCTGTAGGCATCTGTGTGAGGGGAGATGCATGGGCTCACCAACTGTTAACTCTATTGGTCTGGTCAAGGATTTGCCCGTGAGGCGTTAACTGCTTTCTCCTCTGCATGTCTGGGATGCACCAGCCTGGGTCCTAGGTGGTTTTAGTAGAGTCCCCGTGATCTATGAATGAAGAGACAAGGCTGGGTGCAGAAGATGAGGAGCGCATAGCATGGGTTTGGGATGACCTTTGCTCAGGGTCTGCCTGCTGTAGCCAGAGTAGGATCAGTGGGGGTGAGGTTAGCAGCAGGTGAGTGTGAGACACAGAAGGTGTTGGGCATGCTCGCACGACTGAATTCATAAGCTGATGTTCATTCCCAAAACATTCACCAAAAGTGCTCGGCACACACCCTAAGCCCAGTTTTCCCTTCATATAACAAGGTGACCCCATCAGGTTTGCAGCATTGTTCTGAGAGTCAGAGGTCCTGCATAAGACAAAGCCCCTTCATATGAGTTACAATGACTAACATGTGTTATTACACCTGATTGCTTGCTTGCTAGTTAGAAAAACATTATCTGGCTGGACAGATGGCTCAGTGGTTAAGAGCACTGACTGCTTTTCCAGAGGTCGTGAGTTCAATTCCCAGCAACTACATGGTGGCTCACAACCATCTGTAATGGGATCTGATGCCTTCTTCTGATGTGTCTGAAGAGAGTGACAGTGTACTCACATACATAAAATAAATAAACAAATCTTTAAAATAAGAAAAGAAAGACATTATAAATCATGATTAATATTCAGAATATGTTAGAAGTCAAATGGGAAGTACCCTGTGGATGAGGCTAAAGACACTGGTCTCCTTGTATGAGCTATGAATCAAGTGTCTGCTGTTTACACTGCTCCCAGACAGCAAGAACTGTCTATGGACCCTTTCAGTCCATGTTAGAATACTGTGAACAGTAATTGTATGCTACTGCCTTGGCTGGTACTGGCTACCCGGAGACTAGAATCATTCCAGGTCTTTTTGTTCTCAAAGTGTTCACTGGCTGGCAAAGATGAGCAAACAGAATTCAGGCAAGCATTGCCAAAGGAGGGGGAAGCCCAGGGGATTAATAGAGCAACAAGAGTCCCAGGGGAGAAGGTAGAGTCCTCTATGGGTAGGAGGAGGCAGTTTCCCAAGCCTGGAGGAACTCCAGGAAGCAGGCCACAAGGTCATTCACCAGACTTCTCCAGTGTTGCTGAGTCCTGCTGTTTTCGATGTGACTGTCAGACAGGTAGGTGGTACAGCTGGGGGGCCAGCCCCCAGTGAACAGTGACAGGAGGACTCCTTTTATTCGCAAGCCACTGCTAAGGAGCCTTCCTTGCTGGTTTTTATGACCAGTGACACCCGAAATTGGTGACCTATTATTTCCTTTTTCTCAATTATTTTTCAGTTTTCTATTTGCATAAGAAAACGTAAAAACAATGAATAAAACATTCCGGAACTCCCGAGAATTCGTCCTACTTCGCCTGTCTCTTTAAGACCACCGAGAGGGGCGGGACGCGGCTCAGAGCTGCTCGGTGCTCGGGCGTCTCTGGTGTCTTCCGAGTCTTCGCTGGGTGACCGCGTTTGCTTTAAGAGAGGAGGCGGTGCTCTGCCCGGAGGAGGCGGAGAAATCCAATGCCTTCCCCCGGATCTCCGGCTTCCGTAACCGGGCTGACTGGTTACTAGTGCAGAGCATCCCAGGCCCCAATCTTTCCTGGACAGCTGGACCCTCTCCCTGCGAGGTGAGGGCGTCAGGGCTTCTGGGCAAGTTGGGGAATCTCCTTCTTGCTCCGGCCTCTGCTGCTCAGGCTTTCCCCCAACTAAACCCTGTCGGTGCTTCCCCGGGTCTCTGACTGCAGGGTCGCTAACAGTCAAGTGCTACTAATTGCCTGGTTCTTCGCTAAGCGCCTTACACGCACAACCTTATAGAATGGTCTAGACACCATCATGAGCCCATTTTACAGATGAGGAGGCCTCGAGGAGAGCACACACAGCAGAGAAGCAGCAGATTCGGGACTCAAACCCAGGTCTGTCTGACCCCAGGGTCTAGGACCTTTAACCTGCTGCACTGGAATGCTTTCCCCATCACCTCTCCCAAATCCTAGGCTCCCTTCCATTTCCTTCCATCTCCTGGCTGCACCTGACCCCTAAACATTCAGGCGGTGGCAAGTGTCCCCTGCAGCCAGTCTCTTTTTGTTGATACAGTGCCCTCTTCTAACTCATGGTCTTGGGCTCACCAGGTAGCTCCGGATAACCTTAAACTTCCTCAGACTTCTGCCTCCATCTCCAAGGTGCTGGGATTGCAGGCATGCACCAAATTTTGCAGATCCTGAGTACTGAACCCAGGACATTGTGCAAGCTAGGCAAGCATTCAAATGAGCTACACCACCAGCTTTCTGTTCCTTTATAGGCTGGCTAGTGTTGCTCTAGATGGTTCTTCCTGTATTGGGTGGATTCTGCTCACAGATGTCTTGATCACAGGCTTGGGTGGACATTCACTCAGAGTCCTGAATACTTACTTCTAGGCTTTCCTGTGTTCAGTTCTCACACCCGGTGTTCAGTTCAATCCCCACTGAAAGCGTAGCCAAGTATTTGTGCGGGGAAGATTGCTCAGCAGGTAAAGATGGCTGTCCCCAAGCATGGTCCGAGTCCCATTCTGGGTCCCTCATGGTGGAAGGAAAGAACTGACTCCTGTAGCCACAAAAGATAAAGAAATGTAATAGACATTTTTAATTTCTGAGACAGGATCTCTCTATGTAGAGCAGGCTACCCTTAAACTCATAGAGATCTGCCTGCCTCTGCCTCCTCAGTGTTGGGGTTAAAGGCATGTGCTCCCACTACAGCTAGCCCTAAAAATTCTTTTACTGTGAATTCTTTCTGCAGATTGTTCCGTTTTCCTAAGCTTACTTATTTCTCTGTTTTAGACCCCGAAACATTTGCTTCCTCACTCTTGGGAGAAGAGCCTCTGGCTGAATGGCAGCTGTAGATGACTTGCGCTTTGAAGGTATGGCAGGCGGGTCCCTACTTTTGTCTTGTGATTGTAGCTTCCTCTGCCACAGCAGCGAGTTTCATTATGGACACATATCTTAAAGGACTTATTTCAGACATCTTGGTAAGAGGCTGTTAGGCACACCCAGGTTTTTCTTGTTTGCTTAATTTTCTCACAGAACTATTCTGATGGGCAGCAGGCACCATAAACTAGGAATTAGCAGTTGCCTTGTGTTTTCTGAGCACTCGATGTGCAGACACCGTTGTAAATCCTTTACAGGGGACAGCTCATGTAATCCTTCTCAGATCAGGTTTTATAAAGTAATCATTCTGCTTGTCTTTTCAGTAAGGAAACCAAGTCACAGAAAGAAAAAAAATCAAACTATCTGCTTAAGAGTCACACAGTTAATAAACCAGACAGTCAGGACTGGAACCCAGGCAGTGTGACATCACAGACTCTCCACTGTCTGATGTTAAAATAGAAATAACTTCTTGGGCAAATACTGTCACACCATAATTCTCCATCTTGTTTCAGACCACCCGTAAGAGCACTTGCCCTGGGAAAGTTCTCCAGTGCAGATTCCCAGTACCCATCCACATCAGGTGCTCCCAGCTGCCTGTAAATCCAGTTTGGGGGAGCTGATGCCCCTTCTGGTCTCCACCAGCACTGCACACAGGCAGCCATATACTCCTCCACCCCCACACATACACAGAAACACTAATAAATTAAACACCTGCCTGTTCCTCACGTCCTCTCCCCTTCCCATAAGGTACAGGGTCACCTTCACCACAATCACCTAAATTAAAACCCTGCCTTTGCTGTTCCATCTCACTGGGACTGAAAGCCTGGAAAACCGGGGCCCACTGCCTCTGTCATCTCCTGTCCTTTCATAGCTCATGGCCTTTTCTGCTCTTGCCTGCCACACAGGCTGGTGACCTAATAGACCCCACTTAGGGCTTTTGCCCTGTTTTCCAATTCCAGGCTGTCTTTCTTCAGATCTCCCTTCACGGGCGAGCTCTTCCTTGACCATGCTATCTAAAAGCATAGTGCAAGGAGGTGCAAGTATTCTGAACAGCATTTGCAAAGCCCCTTGGGCGGCAGGAGGAAGATTGCTTAGTCTTTTTTTCTCTTTAAAGGACTGAAAGTTGGTCTGTGTTCCAGATCATAGACTGGGCAGCAGAGGTTGTTGGTGCAACGTGACTTGAGAGGAGGCAGGCAATGACGAGCGTGAGGCTATTTAATGGTGTTAAGGACTTTGGCTTCAGAGAAGAGCACGTGGTCCCTTGGGTGGCCCGGAAGGCTGTCCAGAGGAAGATGGTAGACAAGAAGGTGGAGTTCAGGTGCCTTCTGTCAGAAGTCACTGTGCTAGGAGAAGATGGACATAAAAGACAGCTTCAGACAGGCCAGGGTGCAGGGGCAGAGAACGTTACTGTTGGAAGAGATACACTCCAGATGGTGCCGTCCGTGTCTGCCAGCGTGCACACACTTCCTTCTCTGCCCCTGGGTCCTTCGCAACACTTTGTGTAGCACCTACGGCCATTCTTATTGGGCCTTTTTCTCAGGAGTCTCTGACCCCATCACCTCAGCGAGCTGTATCTTCCCTTGGGCCCCTTTGACCTCGTGCTTGCACAGTGCCACTCTGTTCCTTCTCCTCTTCCTGGTGTGCCTTTTTGATAGCAAAGGTGCTTCTGAAACATGTATGACTTAAGTGTGTCTCCCCTTATGTGGCTCCCTTTGACAGCATTGTGACCATCTTTTAAATGTCAGTATCCAGTCTGCCAATATACAGTAGTCAGAACTTGTACCATTTCCCAAGGTCTCTGTGGGGTAGGTATTGTGTGCAGTATTTAGGTGAAGAATCAGACTCAAAGACATGGAATAATTTCCCTAACAACCAGGGTCATGCATGTTTGTTTTTGTTGTTATTGTTATCATCATTATTATTACATTTATTTATTTTCGGTTTTTCAAGACAGGGTTTCTCCATGTAACCCTGGATGTCCTGGAACTCAATCTGTACACAACTCTAGCCTCAAACTCAGAGGCCTCTGCCTCCTAAGTTCCGGGACTAAAGGCGTGTGCCACCAGGCCTGGCATATGATTGGAGTCTTAACTGAAACAGAGGTCATCTCATGCTCTTAAACCCCAAAGGTTGGCCACAGGCTCTAGCAGTTGTTACACAGTAGTCTGTTTCTTCAACCTTGTTGCTTCGATTTTCTACATAAAGTATTCATGGACTTGTGAGGCACTAAGAGAGAGCTGAGCTAAGCTCCACCCCACTGCTGGAACCTGTGAGTTACAGTGTGTGTTATAGCCATGACTACTGGTGCTCTCTCAGGTCTTCAGACGTTCAGAGGTAAGCTAGGTGTGGCAGTGCCTACCTGTAACCTCAGCACTCAAGAGGCAGAGGCATGAGGATCTCAGGTTCAAGACCAGCTTGGGTTATTTAGTGAGATCCTGTCTCAAAGCAAAAATGAAGAAGAAAAATTTCAGTGTTGTCTTGAGTTTTCTTCAACATAGCTAATCAAAGCATTTGGATGCTCAGAGATAGTCTCCATCACTGTTGGTGGAAGTTAATGAGGAAAGTTTTCTGGATGCAATTTAACAGTATAGCCCAAGAACCTTAAAATGCTGACCTAGGGCTGGGGAGATGACTCGGTGGATAGAGCACTTGCTAATGTGAGAACTGCATGAAGCACGTGGGCAGGTGGGCAGGCTGCCTGTAGTCCCAGCACGAGGGAGGCAGAGACAGAGTTTCCAGCTAGCTGGACTGGCCCGATTGACAAACTCTGGGTTATAGTAAGAGTGCCTGCCTCAGTAAGTAAAGTGGAGAGTGATGGAGGAAGATGCCTGATGTTAATCGTAGCCTCTTTCCGTACATATGCAAGCATACATGTGCAGATGATTACACACCATACACATATACATGCATATGCATGCACACACACATGAACACACACACATACGCAAAGGTGACTTAATGGTCCCACTGATTAGTGGATACTGGAGCCCCCATACTCTTTTACTTTTCTTCCTTTTATTCTTATTCTCTGCTCATTTGTTTACTTATTTTTCAGGTTAGCATGGAAAGTAACCGGTTCACCATGGTATCTTCATATGTATATGTCATTGCGTGTTCTTTCCCATAGTCCCTCCACTAAGAGCTTTGTCTACACTGTCATCTCTTGTGTACTTCAAAAACTATTATAGTACAAAAGTCATTGTTTCTATAAGGTCGCCAGTAGACAAAGCAGGTTCTAGAATTGTTTGTTAGATGTGAGCACACCCAAGAACAGGACCTGGTACCCTCTCAGCGGAGGAAAGTGTTTGTTTTATGAGGAAGTGATCATCACTGGCATGGATTTCACTATGCAAAGAAAGGAAGCACACAGGACGCTCCTAGCACTTGCCTTCCTGTAATGGAGCTGAGTGATTCTTTTTTTTGTTACTTCCACTTTGCTTTTTGGTTCTCATGGCATCTATGGTGATAAGGACTTGCCTGAATCAGAGATGTTTAGATAGATTGGGTACCCTACTAAAGACTGTTTAGATAATCCTCCTGGTTCTCCTCCTGGTTCCCCTCTTCACTGTGCCGTGTGCGCAGGTGGATCTTGAGTCAAACCCTCCTGCTTCAGCCTCCCTGGTACTGAGATTGTTTCCAGAGCCTCTTGCTTCTTGTCACAGACAAGGTTCATGGCGGAGCTGAGGTAACAAGGAGCCTGAGGACTGGGCATCTTCATATGTATATGTCATTGAGTGTTCTTCCCCATAGTCCCTCCACCAAGAGCTTTGTCTGCACTGTCATCTCATGTGTGCTTTCCCACAAAGCTACGTCGTCTCCAGCACTGGAGCTCTCAGTGAAAAGCTAGCAGTGCGGGAGGGTTTCCAGGCCTTTGTGCTTTGCTTCATTTCAGAATTTGGTGATGGAGCCACACTGTTAGCAGCAAACCCAGATGCCACCACGATAAACATCGAGGACCCCAGTGTATCTTTCAAACACCAACCCAGACCCCCCGGGAGCTTGGGGAGAGAAGAGGATGAGGAGCTGCTGGGGAACAATGACTCTGACGAGACGGAGGTTTGGACCAACCTTCCAGTGTCTGTTCCTTTACACTTCTCAGAGCTTAGAGTCCACACTTTTACTCATTAGGTACATGCTTGGTGCCGTGCCAGGCAGTGGTGACACCAGGGTACATGGCCCATGACATCACTTTGGGGCCGGGAAACAGACAGGTGTTGGGGTGGTGTCTGGGAAGCAGAGGGGAGGTTAGGAAAGGCTTCTTCCGGTCAGTGATGCCTGGCTAAGTTTGCTGCAAGAGGGAAAGATGGCCCGGGGAAGAAGATCAGCAAGGGTGGTGGAGGCAAAGGGGAGGATCTTAGTAAAGCCACAGAGGTGTGAAAGATCTCAGTGCAGACAGGAACAGCCTCCGACTCCTGCACTGCAGCGAAGGATGAGTGAAGACAGCAGGTAAGACTACAGACAGGCAGGGACCTAGTGAGTTCTGTTCTCGTGTATTCTGAAAAAGCATCAGGAGCCAACGAAAGGGTTAAGCCATGTATCTAGATAAGTTCAAACATTATTTAGATGTGGTGGCCTTAAATATAAGTTGGAGGAGGACAGACTAGAGGCCAGAAAGCCAGACAGAGCAGGGCAAAAATGGTCTTGACTAGAAGCAATGGGAGCGGACTCAGTAGGATCTGAGAAGTGGTGTAGGCGAAGGAGAGCCGCAGGAAGACATGGGAGCCTCCATCTGATTGGGTGGTGTATAAACTGAATGGGTCTTTGTGACCCTGAGCACACAGTTGGGGTGTGTGGGGGGGTGGGGAGGAGTATTTCTTCAGTATTCCACACATTGAATTATGTCCACAGCCCATGAGAGGAGTACTTGCTCAGTGTGTAGTAGTGGCTTCACTGTGCAGCTCTGGGGCATCATCACTAGCTGTGTGGGTCCTTTGTCACAAGTAGGATAGGAATCAGACACTGATTCATCCTGCAGTAAAGGGAAAGTGAGTCTCTTACTGAAAAGACATCCAGAAGCCTGCAGAGCACTGGGGTTAGAGAAGTGAGCAGCAGGCTGCCCTCCAGGGAGAGCAGCCAGGAGCACAGGGCTGCATATCATCCAGAGGGGGCAGATGTGAATGTATGTGTTCTCTAGGAAAGGACAGAAACTCAAGACTCTGTTCATGGCTCAGCACTTGCTTGGACGTGCAGTATAGCTCCTGCTGACAAGGCTCTTAAGATGCTTTACCATCACCATGTAAGGAAGCTCTCAAAGGCCTGCATGGTTGCATACACCTGAAATTAAGGCACTCCAGAGGACGGGGCAGGATGATTGAGAGTTCAAGGCCAGCTTGGGCTACATGGTGAGACTCTATCTCAAATAAACAGGAACAAAACTAACAAAGCCTAAGGATAGTAATGTCCTTGGTCAGAATGAGTGAGTAGTGACTAGTCTTAACCACTTTGCCTGTAGCTTCCTTTTCTTATTTTCATTTTCTTGCTTGTTGGTCACTTGCAGTCCTCTGTCTCACCTGTCTTCCTAAAGGTTTCTGAGGCCTAGTGGCAGGCCATGGCCCTTGTCTCCCGAAAATTGCCTGGACTCAGCACTTGAATGTTAAGGTAGATGCTTGTTTAGGTGGAATGTTTAGGTAGAATACTTGTAACCTAGAAACACAAATCTGGCCAAAATTTTTACAGAGCCAAGGACTGAAGGTGGGTTACTAACAAAATGATAGCCATTAGACGGCCAGCGTAAGGTAGAAGCCAAGTCAGAGGAACAGGGAAGTTTTTACTGCTGACCAAGTGGCCTTTGGGTATATGAAATAGTACCTTAACAGAACAAAGTGGGCTGGAGAGAAATGGCTTAGCCATTAAAGGCTAGTGTGGTAGTTTAAATATGCATGGCCCATAGGGAGTGGTACTGTTAGGAGGTGTGTGGCCTTGTTAGAGGAAGTGTGTCACTGTAGGGGTGGGCTTTGAAGCTCCACCCAGTGTGGAAGAGTTGGTCTTCTCTTAGTTTGCATTTGGAGCAAGATGTAGAACTCTCAGCTCCTCCAGTGCTATGCCTACCTGCATGCTATCATGCTTGCTGCCATGATGATAATGGACTGAACCTCAGAACCAATAAGCTAGCCCCTATTATGTGTTGTCCATTATAAGAGTTGCCTTGGTCATGGGATCTCTTTACAGCAATGGAAACCCCAACTAAGACAGAGTTGGTACCAGTGATTGGGGTACTGCTATGATAGGCCTAACCATGCTTTTGTTTGGAAGAATGTGGATTTGGGGACTTTGGATTTGGACAGCAGTGGAATACTTTAAATGGGGCTTAACGGGTTATCCTGTAGGAATATGGAAGACTTTGTTACTGAAAGTGATTTGAACTGTGCAGACCTGGCCCAAGAGGTTTCAGAGGAGAAGAATTTTAGACTGAGAGACTGTTTTTGTGATATTTTGGTGAGGAATGTAGCTGCCTTTTGCTCTTATCCCAAGAGTCTGCCTGAGGCTAAGGTGAAGAGACTCAGATTAATTGCATTGAAAAGGGAGGTCTCAAAACAAATCAGTTTAGACTCTGTGCTGTGGTTTACACTCATGAAGAATGTTTTGATGAAGTGTAGCAAGAAAAAAGAAAAAAAGAAAAAATACAAAGTAGAGTAAACGGGTTCCAGGAAGTTCAGTGGAGTCCAGGAGATAAACAGATTAGGGGAGTGGTGACTTGGGGCAGGATCCCACCCAGCTAAGCTTATTGTTTATGCATTTGCTGTTGACCAAGGAATAGTTAGAACATGTTAGGTGTTACTGTTACTCGTTATTGTTCTCATTTGAACTTTTAATCTGGAATGAACTATAGTCCAGAAATGATGGCACACTTTTGATCTGGATCATAAGGAACAGTGGCTATGAAAAGCTTAGGCCCAGGCATTCTGGTACACACCGTTGATCCCAGTAGACAGAGGCAAGTAGATCTCTGAGTTCAAGACCATCCTGGTACAGAGCAAGTTCCAGGTAAAGGAAAGCTTAAATCCAGGTGTGGTGGTACATGCCTTTAATCCCAGCAGTCAGGAGACAGAGCCATACAAATCTCTGAGTTCAATGTCAATCTTCAGAAAAGTTCCAGGACATCCAAGCTTAAGCAGTGAAGGATGAAAACAGAAAGCTGATAATAACGTACTAGAACAAGGGGGCCATGTTTCAGCCCCAGCAAGCAGCAGAACTTGGCAGCTTCGGCCATATGGTTCTGGCTTTAGAGTCAAGAACAGAAGGGACTACTGGGACAATTGATGCTGGTTAGCTGGAGCTAAGAAATTAGCAGTGATTAAGAAGAGAAGCATCAGGTGAAATCTTCTGGGAAGTGTTTTCTGCGAGCACAAAGAAGCTGTGTTCCAGAGATAGCCAAGATTGTACCCCTGCTTCAGCCATACTCAGTCATGTGTAAAAATCACCCAAGTGGTACTGGTTTTAAAGGCATGAAGGAGTCATGGAGAGCAGCTGAGGCTTGGCCCTGTGAGAGGTCAAGGAAGGCCACTGGTGAAAGTGCAGCCTCAGTTGCAGTTGATGGTCCAGGACTGAAGGAGTCATGAAAAGAAGTTAAGGCTTGGCACCATAAAGAAAGCCTATGAGAGGCTATTAGTGAAGCCTAGTTACAGTAGAGGACTCCAGTGAATTGGAGATGCCAGTACCATGGGATGATCACCAAGAACAGCATCAGCAGTGGAGTGGAGTCAACCAGAGCCTAGAGTGCTACAGAGGGCAGAGCTGGAGCTATGACCCAAGCCCTTTGGAGGAGCCCAGAAGATCATGTTTGGATCCTAGACATTGGAACAAGAACGTGGAAAGTTGAAGACCCCAAGGTGTTAGAGATGTCAGAGTTGTGAGATACCTGCTGAGGAGAGCTGCTAACACAGAGTGAAAACAGCCAAAGTGAAAGAGGTTTGTTGCAGTCAACACAGATGAAAGGAGCTGGAGATCTACAGAGAGTTTTAACATCAGACATGGAGATGCTGAGTTTGGAGTTTGTCCAGCTGGTTTTTGGTCTTATTTTGGTCCATTATTTCTCCACTTTGGCATTTTGGAATGGTAATGTATTCCCTGATGTTGGAGGTATGTGATCAGCTTTTTCATTTTGATTTTATGGGGGATTACAGTTAAGAGATTGCATGAATCTCAGTAGAGACTTTGAACTTTGGACTTTTTACATTGTTGAGATTGTTATAGACTCTGGGGACTTTTGAAGTTGTACTAAATGCATTTTTCATTATGCTATGGCTAGGTATGGCTTCCTAGACTCAGGTGTTTGAACAAGCCTATGGAGGCCAGGGAGTGGAATGTGGTGGTTTGAATATGCTTGGTTTATAGGAAGTGGTACTGTTAGGAGGTGTGGCCTTGTTGGAGGAAGTGCATCACTGTGGGGGTGGAGTTTGAAGCTCTGCCCAGTGCAGAATAGTTAGTCTTCTCCTATTTAGGAACAAAATGTATAGCACTCAGCTCCTCTAGCACCATGCCTACCTGCGGCTGCCATGCTTCCCACCCTGATGATAATGGTCTGAACCTCAATTAAATGTTGTCCTTTATAAGGGTTGACTTGGTCATGATGTCTCTTTACAGCAGTGGAAACCCTAAAACAGCTAGGCTCACAACTGAAAATAGAACAACCAAGTGGGCCGGAGAAGGATGGCTCAGTGGTTAAGAGCACTTGCTGTTTTGCAGGAGGATTAGAATTTCGTTGCCATATCAGGGGACCCACAACTGGCTGTAACTGCAACTAAGGGATCCAGCACCTTCTGGTCTCTGTGGATACCTGCATGCATGTACAGGCACATACAATACATACACATAAGTAAAGATGAAGGTCAAAAAAGGAAAACAAGAAGAAAAAAAAAAGGAACCAGATAATTTAGTCCTAGGGCAAAGCATGGGAAAAAATTCAACTGGACAGAAAGCCAAATGAAGATTTTTATGCTTCTGTGCAACCCATGACCATCGACCATCAAATAGCAAGGCATGTATTATGGGACCACATCCTAACATCTGGACCTTATTCTATAGACTTAAAGACCTTTATAGGTATTGGCTCCAGATAGTTAAAATGTAAGCCTGAAGGAGACACAGAAAGATGTGTTATATAAATATAACACATATATTACATATATAATATATATATAATATATATATAACACATATAATATATAATATATAACACATATAATATATAAATTATATATATATATATGTTGTATCAAAATAACACTGGCAATTTACTAAGAAGAGCTGGTAGTCCACCTGTGGAAGAGCCGGTGGAACTGGGGATCTGAGCGTTGCATAGCTGTGGGTTAAAGTCACAGAGGGGTGACCAGGGCTTGCTGGGATCAGTCAGCTTTTGTCACTGACCACTGTGACCACAGGTATCCTTTTTGAGCAGATTCTGTAATAAACAGCTGATATCACTCTGAACCCATTTTGTCTTATTTCATTTTATTTTACTCTTTTGAGGCAGGGTCTGTATAGCCCTGGTTGGTTTGGCACTCTCTCTGGAGACTCTCTCTGAAGACCAGGCTGTCCTGCAACTTGGAGGTCTGCCTGCCTCTGCCTCCCCAGTCCTGGGATTAAAGGTGTGCACTTCCATGAGTGAGAACAGAACAGGAACATCATCCATTGCAAGTTAACGGGAAACCAAAACAGGAAAAATGTACCTTGCAGGTTAAGGGTTCTGTTTGCCGTTAAGACAGTTAAGAATAGGGCTGGAGAGATGGCTCAGCCGTTAAAGGCTAGGCTCACGACCAAAAATATAAGTCAGTTAAGAATAGCTGCCTGTTGTCCTGTGTTCAGTCCTTGCAAGGTTAAGGTTAAGAAATTATTAAGAATAATTTCTTGTTTCTTAGCTCTGATGTAAACTGCTTGCAACCCATTCCCATGATGCACAGTGCTCCCCTTGTTCCTTCTCTTACATTGTATCTCCCTAACAATGAATAACAACCAATACTCTCTTTCCTCTGAACACCTTATCTCTCCTATAAAAGGGACTTCAAGAGAGGGGCTGCTCTCTCAGTTGTTACTTAGGGTGAAACAGCTGGCTGGCTAGTCCTGGGTACACCCCCAAATATAGTTTGATTTAATTGGACGACCATGGATTGTGATCTCAGGTTTAAGACATGGCCACAATCAGTCCCTATTAGATTTGTTCGGGTTTTTTCCTCACTGATTTAATGCTAACTTTTGCATTCTTTGACTGTGCCTTCCTGTGTCTCAGCCTGAGAAGGTGGCTCACAATGCCCTTTTCCTCTTTAATGTTAAGGTTGGTTGAGGCTCCTCAGGGGTTGTAAGAAGCTCCTTTAATCTTTGTCTTTGGCTGTTTTGCTAGGACACATTTGAAGTCTCAAGGCCACATGGCTTTCCTTGAAAACATGGGGACATTCCCTTTCCAGTGACTCTCACTGTAGAATGCATCCTGGTTACAGGCCAACCTCAAATAGCTACAACCTCCCTGACCAAGAAGACTGGTGACTTATTGGGGTTGCAGGCTCCTTTTAGAGGGATCTCCTCATCCTCTGGATGTTCACTGACTGTAGAGGCCAAGCACTGGATGTTGGCTTCTGTCTTTCCTGGCAGTGCTTCCAAGCTTTGATTGTTGAGTATGTGGGTTGCTTCCTCCAGTCCGTTTGGCTTGGCTTGGTCTGATTTGATTTGGTTTGGTTTGGTTTTTGAGACAGACCTTGCTTTGTGGACCTGATTAGTCTGGAACTCACTGTGCAAACCTAGTTGGCTTTGAATTTGCTGTGATCCTCTGGAGAATGGTAATGCGTCCGTCTCTACCTGGCTGGACAGAATTTTAATTGGGCTTAATTTTGTTCACTTTGGGGCTATCATAACACAGAACAGGGTATAGAAGTGGAACCTTGGGCTGGAGAAATGGTTCAGTAGTTAAGAGCACTTACCACCCTTCCAGAGGTCCTGAGTTCAATTCCCAGCAACCACATGGTGGCTCACAATCATTTGTAATGGGATCTGATTCCCTCTTCTGGTATGTCTGAAGACAGCGACAGTGTACTCACATATATAAAGTAAATAAAATCTTTAAAAAAAAAAAAAGAAGTGAAGCCTTAGTCTAGCCAAGATGAGTCTCTGAGAAGAATCTTAAAGTGTTCACATGTCACTAATTAATTAAGCTCCTGTTGTTGTTATTATTATTATTGGTGTGTGTGTGTGTGTGTGTGTGTGTGTGTGTGTGTGTGTATGCGCGCACGCATGTGTTTGAGACAAGGTTTCTCTATGTAGCCCTGGATGTCCTGGAACTCAGTCTGTAGAGCAGACCAGGCTGACAGGCTGGCCTCAAATTCAGAGATCTGCCTGCTGCTGCTTCCTGAGAGCTGGGATTAAGGCCCTCATTTTTTTTTTCCTCCAGGACTATCAGTATGGCTCCACAAGCCAGGTAACCTGAGTGTGACCCCTGAATCCGTGTAGAGATGGAAGGAAGGAGAAAAACAACTCCACAAAGTTGTTCTCTGACCTCCATACACACCTGTGCACAAAATAAGTGCATAAATACAAAAAGCTTTTGTTTTGTTTTAAGTGTTGCCTGTCACTCAGGTGGACTTCGAACTCACTGTGTAGTGGGGCTGTCTTCAAACTTCTGATCCTCCTGCCTCTACTGTCTATATTTTAGAATTACAGCCATGTGTCACCATGCCTGGCCTTATAATTCATTAAGAGCTTACTTATCTCAAATTATGAAATAGTAAATGAGATAATACTCACTGCAGAGCTGGGGATGGTGGGGCACGTTGTAACCCCAGCACTCCCAGCACTAAGAAGGTATAGGCAGGAGAATCTGAAGTTCAAGGCCAGCCTGGGCTACATACCAAGACTATCTCAAAAAACCAAACAAAAATAAAAATAAATGAAACCAAAAGCAAAGAGAATGCCTGTTACACTTTGCTCCTGTTTACAGACGCACTTCCCAGGTGACAATGTCCAAGTGGCGTTATCAGATGCCACTTCCTTCCTAGAGTGTCAAGTGTTGGGCAGGACTAATTATCTTCACCTGAGGATGATATTCATTATACAATTAAGAGGACACAGACAGGAGCCTGAGCCAGCGCCTCTAACAGTTCCGGTTTGGAGGACACCAGCTCGGTACCATGCACCCCTAAGCTCTGCGATTTAGAAGCTGTGCACACTGGGGAATATAAGTATATTAAATAAACAAAGAAGACAGAGTTAGTTGTCTAGGCTTTTACCTCCCGAGTGCTGGGATTACAGGCCTGTGGCACCAAGCCTGGCTTGTGTTTACTTTTGATTTTTTGTGTTTTGTTTTTGAGAGCCACCTTGAACTCACAGTGATCCTTGTGACACCTCTACCTCATGAGTACTGGGATTATAGGCACACCGCTGTCTAACACCTGGCTTCAATTTTTACGTTTGAAGTAAAATTTAGACTCTTGGCAGGATGCTAGGTTTATATATATTAACTGCATTACATCCCCCTGCCCCCTAGAAAAATCAAAGCATAGTTTTAGACTTTTGAGAAGTTCTGGAAGTATTAGCAGTGACCACAGGGGCTAGAGAGATGGTTCAGCTGTTAAGAGCACTGGCTGCTCTTCCAGAGGTCGTGAGTTCAATTCCCAGTACCCACATGGTGGCTCACAAACATATATAGTGGGATATGGTGTCCTCTTCTGACATACAGGTGTACACACAGACAGAACACTTGTATATAAATGAATTAATTTAAAAACAAACAATGACCACAGACTGACTTCTGCTTAATGCCCAAGGATATACAATAGCAAAGCACTTATTTTATTAAAGCAGTAAATGCAAGTCAGACTTTTTTTAAAGTAGAACTTTACTAGCCTTTGTCTTAAGCTGTGTGTGTGTTCTTGAGACAAGGTTTCTCTGTGTAGCCCTGGCTATTGTCCTGGAACTCACTTTGTAGCTCAGGATGGCTTCAAACTCAGGAATCTGTTTGCCTCTGCCTCCCGAGTGATGGGATTAAAGGTGTGCACCACCACTGCCTGGTTAGCTGTTCTTACCAAGGTCTGGAGTCTTCCTAACCCCTGCAGCTGTTCTCCACACAGGGAGACCTCCTCTCTGCTGGAGTTCCACTCCACAGGCGTGGTGGTTTTGTTCCTGCAGTCTGGCATGATTGTTTCTTTCCTCCTGTCAGAGGGGAAATGGAGGCACACTGGGCACTAGGGCTGCCACTCAGGGGTTCTTGGACAGATGGGCTCAGAATAGAAACAGACAACTTGGGGCATAAGATCCAGAGCAGATGTGAGTGACAGAGCTGATGAAGATTGTCCTCTGTCTGAAATTCGTCTGATTACTTTCTATCTGAATTATTGAATACAGATGAGAGGTGCACTGGCCATGCTAAAGTCAGAGGCCCAGATTTAATGTGACTTGTAGAAGCAAGAATGCCTGTAGATTACCTTGTGTGCTTTGAACCTACATGCCTCCGTTTTTGCATATGTGTTCATACATGCATATATACCCCTAAATAGTCTATAATGACCTAAAAAATAGTTGTTCAAACTTAACCAGATTTTAGCATTACCTTGTTTGTGTGTTTGTGTATGTGTGTGTATGTGTATGTGTGTATGTGCCATGATGCATTTGGAGGTCAGCAGACAACCTGAGGGAGTCAGTTCTCTTCTTCAGCCACGGGGGTCCCTGGGATCATAGTCAGGTCAGCGGCCGTTGTGGCAAGCACCCTTACCAGCTGCACTGTCTTGCTGGCCCTACAGTGGTTATTTTAAAGGTTTCGGGACAAATAGTTGAATAAATATTGACTGTGCTAAGACTAAATTCCCTAGTAATTGGGAGCCCCCACCCCCAATCAGAAAACACAAGCTGTTGTCTCCTAAAGCACAGAATCTTCCTGTAGCCAATTTTGTGTAACTGTTACCAAGAGTAGAGCAGAAGTTTAAGAAAATCTGTGTCTTTTTTTTTTAAAAAGACATATTCATTTTTATTTTATGTGCATGAGTGTTTTGCCTGCATGTGTGTCTGTGTATCATGTGACTGCCATGCCTGAGGAGGCCAGAAGAGGACACAGGATCCCCTGGTACTAGAGTTCTAGGCAGTTGTGAGCTACCACAGGGATGCTGGGAATTGAATCCAGGTCCTCTGAGCCATCTCTCTAGCTTCCAAAATCTGTTTATTTAAACATACAGGATACATTTTAGCTTTATGCAGTATATTAAGTTTTAACCTTGGGAAATAGTTTCAACAACCTTTAATTTCTTTTAAAATTACTTTTAGGTGTATGGGTTTTTTGGGGTTTTTGTTTTTTTGTTTGTTTGGTTTGTTTTTTTGCAAGTATGTACCTGGTGTCTGAGAAGACCAGAATAAAGATTTGGATTTCTTGGGACTGAAGTTATGAGCCACTATGTGGGTGCTGGGAATCCAACCCAGGTCTCTGCAAGAGGATCCAGTGCTTGTTGTACCTGTCGAGTCATCTCTTCAGCCCACACTAACCTTCTAATTAGAGTTAACTTGACCCCAAGCATAAACCATTTTTTATACAGCTGCCCACAAGATCACTGTAACCTACTATCTTTGTCTTTACTCTTCATTTCATTTTGGGTATAATTCTTTACTTTAGGGCACAGCCTAATTTTATCATACAAAATCCTTTCTTATCGTAAATACTCTCTTTCCTATTAAGTAAGGTGGGATGAGTTTATTATTTGTGTTGTTTAATTTTTGTGTATGTGTCTGTTTTGTGTACATATATGTGCCAGTGTCTGTGAAGGACATTGGGTCCCCTTAGGCTGGAGTAACTGGCTGTTGTGAATTACTTGACAGGGGTGCTGGGAACCCAACTCTATCTTCTGCAAGAGCAGCAAGTGCTCTTAACTACTGAGCCCCCTCACCTCTCAAGCCCCATTTATTTGTTTGTTTCTTTGTTTATTAGAGACAGGGTTTCACATAGCCCAGGCTGACCTCACCTGTACCATGTAACCAAAGATGACCTTGAACCTCTGGTCTTCCCGTCTTCACCTGGGACTAGAGTGCTGGGATTACACAACAGTGAGATTACAGACATATGTTGCTACATCTAAATATATACTTTAAAATGTATGACAGCTAGTAGAAGCAAGATAAAACATGGCCATGTTACGGCTGGGGAGATGGCCAGTTGTTAAAGTGCTTGCCAGGCTGGCGTGAGGGAGAACCTGTTTAGATCCCCAGTACCACATTAAAAAGCTGGGTGTGGTCCATACCTGTAATCCCAGCACTGGAGAGATGGAGAGGAGAGCGAGGGGCTTGCTGGCCAGCCAGTGTAGCCACTCCACCAGCTCCAGCTTCACTGAGAGATCTTGGCTCCAAAAATATGGTGGAAGGGGCTTAGAGAGGTCATGGTGAGGGTTCTTCAGGATGTGTCATGGCCTCAGATACTCAAAGGAACAGGCAATTTTGCAGGGCTAATGGTACAGAAATGCCAGTATAATATAGGAAAGGACAATAACAGTCACCTTAGTTGACCATTTTGGTCCCAGCCAGTGACAAGTAGTCTTGTGTCTTGGCTGTTTGAACAGGCATGTGGCAGCCCACTGTAATCCTGTCAGCCATTGTCCCGTTTCTCTCTGTTTTCCCTTATGCCCATCTGGCCTCCCTCAGTTTTAAGGACTAATATATTCTATGTTCTGTTCAGCCTAACGCTTGCTTCCTTCGCTCCCTGAGGTAGGGAACTTGCCATCTTCTCAGCCTGAGGGCTAGCAGTACCAACTCTCCCCTCCTTAACTGATGCTTGTTTCTGTGTCAGGCTGGGAGTGGGCTGAGACCATCGCTCTCAGTCACTGAGCATCGGTTTTGCATTTTGGTGTCTCAAGAAATTGAGAAGTCGGGGGCTGGCGAGATAGCTCAGCAGTTAACAGCACTGGCTTGTTCTTCTGGAGGTCTTGAGTTCAATTCCTAGCACCCACATGGCAGCTCACAACATTCTATAATCGATAATCGTAGTCCCATGGGATCTGAAGTTCTCTTCTTGTATGCAGACATACATGCAGACAAAATACCCATGTGTATAAATGAATAATAATTAAAAGAAAAGGAGCCGGGCAGTGGTGGTGCACGCCTTTAATCCCAGCACTTGGGAGGCAGAGACAGGTGGATCTCTGAGTTCGAGGCCAGCCTGGTCTACAGAGTGAGTTCCAGGACAGCCAGGGCTACTCAGAGAAACCCTGTCTCAAAAAAAAAAAAAAAAAAAAAAAAAAAAAAAGAAAGAAAGAAAGAAAAGAAAAAAAAGAAAAAAGAAAAAAGAAAAGGAAGAAATTGGGAAGTCTGGAGCTCACCATGTTTCATTTCCTCTCTGACAGCTCCTTGCCGGTCAGAAGAAAAGCTCTCCCTTCTGGACATTTGAATACTATCAGACATTCTTTGATGTGGACACTTACCAGGTCTGTGAACCAGCTTCAACCCTTACTTTCCACAGTGGGGACTCGTTTCTGCTGGGATGGAACAGCTGCCATGTTAGAGGCCTGGTCCTAGAAGTGGTCTTCCTCAGGCACAAAGGCTGCCTATAAAACACCACATAAAAGCTCACACAGCTCACCTTGAGTTTTGAGGCTGAATAGATTAAACCCTAAGGGAAAGAAACCTTGAGTAGACTCACTGCTCTATTACCTTGCAGGTCTTTGACAGAATAAAAGGGTCTCTGCTGCCGGTCCCTGGAAAGAACTTTGTGAGGCTGTACGTCCGCAGCAATCCAGATCTCTACGGTAAGTATGGGGTTGCTGGGAAGTTAGCCAGTCGCACTGTTAGTGCAGTGCACAATGCTTTGTGCTTGACTCCCTGAGATTTAGGAACAATCTTTGCAGAGACTTTAGAGGACAGTGCAGCTTCCTGTTGCTGTGATTCCTGTGGCTGCAATTATTACCATTCTTTTTTGTTGTTGGTTTTTTTTTTTTTTTTTTTTTTTTTTTTTTTGGTTTTTCGAGACAGGGTTTCTCTGTGTAGTCCTGGCTGTCCTGGAACTCACTCTGTAGACCAGGCTGGCCTCGAACTCAGAAATCTGCCTGTCTCTGCCTCTCAAGTGCTGGGATTAAAGGCATGTGCCACCACTGCACGGCATTACTACCATTCTTTAAAGGGTGTTAGGTGACTCTGGTGTGGGCTTGACACAGATAAGTGTTTCTGAGTGTTATTGATTGTCCTCTATGGAGGATTTGGTGGTGTAGGGTTGGTGTGGGGAAGGGCCTTGCTGGAAGAGGTATGTCAATGGGGACAGGCCTTAAGGTTTCAAAAGCTATGTGCCATTCCCAGTTCGACGCTCTTTGTCCTCGATGCTAGTGCTTCAGGATGCAAGCTGTCAGCTAGCTGTTCCTGCTGCCATGCCTGCCTGACGCTACAATTCATCACACTGTGATGGACATGAGCCACAAGCTCCAACGAACTGTCTACGAGTTGCTTGGGTCATGGTGCTTTTACCACAGTAACAGAAAAGTAACTAATTCAGTTCTCTTCTATGTTGTCACTGATATTGTGAGTTCCTTCTCAGCTGTCCGGGTGTGTGTGGGGGTACTGGCTCCCTTAGGATTGGCTAAGGAATGGGTGTAACCCCTGACTTCTTTGCTATCTGAGAAAAACACAGAGGCCCACCCAGAGCTCCTGAGGGAAGGATTGCACTCCACAGCCTTTGTATTTGAGGGGAGATGAGGCAAGAAGGCTGTGGTGCCTTTGCATGGTCTCCCTATGCTGGGCTGCCCATTCTGAGGGCAGCTCTTCTCCTTCAGTTAATGTTTTCTGGAAATGTTTTTACAGTCACCCTGAGGTTGGGTTTTAGATGAGTCTAGGTCAAATTAACAATCAAGACCAGAGCCAGGCAGTGGTGGCACATGCCTTTAATCACAGCACTTGGGAGGCAGAGGCAGGCGGATTTCTGAGTTCGAGGCCAGCCTGGTCTACAGAGTGAGTTCCAGGACAGCCAGGGCTACACAGAGAAACCCTGTCTTGAAGAACCAAGTGAATAAATAAATAAATAAATAAATAGATGTGAGCCACCACTGCCAGGCTTCTTGAATGCTTTTTACCATTGTTTTTTTGTTTTTTGCTTTGTTTGTTTTGTTTTTTTTTTCGAGACTGGATTTCACTGTGTAGCCCTGGATGTCCTAGAACCCACTCTGTAGACCAGCCTGGCCTGGAACTCAAGAGATCCATCTGCCTCTGCCTCTGCCTCTGCCTCTGCTTCAGCTTCAGCCTCCTTGAGTGCCGGGATTAAAGGAGTGCACCACCACACCTGCCGGGTTTTCTTTGTTGTTTTGTTTGTTTTGAGGCAGGTTTCACGCTATATCTGAAGCTCATCTATTTGGCTAGTCTGACTGGCCAGGGAGCTTCAAATATTTACCTGTCTCTATTTCCTGACCCTCCTCTCACCAAATCTGGCATTACAGCATGTGCTCTAAAGCGTGTGCTCCTCCTATGTGTGGTTTTTCACAGAGATGCGGGGGAACCAAACACAGATCGTCATGGCAGGCTTTTAAGTAACTCAGTTGTCTTCCAAGATTTGTAACACTTTAAAGGAAAACTTTTATTCTCTCTGAGACAAGGTTTCTCTGTGTATCCCTGGGTATCCTGGAACTCACAGAACTCCTCCTACCTCTGCCTCCAGATTAAAGGGATTAAAGGCCTGTGCCACCTCTGCCTGGCTTTGTGTTGACTATTTCCGGCAGGATTCACTAGGAACAGTGGGGATCTTTCTAGAGTCAGGTACAAAGCTGGGACAGGAGAGGGAGGGAAGCTTGCTTGTTCTTTTCCTGTATTCTGTTTGAACTTGGAACCACTGTTTTGTTTTTTTGTGTAATAGGGCCTTTGAGGCTGGCTCTCTGGCAGGGAACCCACTATGTAGACCAAGCTGGTCTCAAACTTGCAGCAATCCTCCTGCCTCTGCCTCCTGACTGCTGAGATTACAGGCATGGACTATGTCCAGCTGGTTTTGTTATTAGAAGGAGAAAGGAGGACAGTTCCCAGCACATGGTCACATGGATGGCCCTGGTTAAACTTGAAACTTGGTATAGAACAGAACAAAAAGGCACCAGTGTGAGAGAGATTTTTAGGGAAGAAGGAGTAGATGGGTGATAGGAAGAGGGGGAGGGTAGGGCGTGAGAGTGGTCACTGTACATTATATACATGCATACAACTTTAAACATGTGTGTCCAAAAAGAAGAAATGATGGCATTTAACTGTGTCTCTTCATCTCTGACTATCTCTGTATGTTTCAGATACAAGACATACACAAACATTCGTGCATACACACATGTGCTCACACAATGATGGTGATTAAGTATGTTATAGATCTTTTTTCTTAAAATTTCATATATATATATATGTATATAATCACACATTGTGTGTGTGTGTATGTGTGTGTGTGTGTGTGTGTGTTTAACCTGCATGCATGCGTGTGTACCACATTCGTACCTGGGTCCTGTAGAAGTCAGAAGAGCATCAGATTCCCCTGGATCTGGAATTATGGGCAGTTGTATGGGTTCTGGGACTCAAACCTGGGTCCTCTGGAAGAACACTCAGTGCTCTTAACCAGTGAGCCATTTCTCCTCCCCCGAAGTTGACTTTTTCTTGAAGTTTTCTTCTTGCACTGCTCTTCATTTATAATGCAGAAGGACCTGACTAGCTGGTTCACCTGTGTGTCCTCTGATGTTAGCAAAACTGCTTGCATGTTTTTGATGATCCTTTACTGAGGGACATCTCCATTCACTCAGGTGGGGACTTTTTTCACCTATGGATTCTGACTACCCCAGCTTTTCAGGCATCTAATTACTGAGTTGGGTTCCGACCTTTTGAAAATGAACATTCCCAGTGAGTAAGTGTTGATTACATCTAAAATTCTTTTTCTCTTGTTTCAAGCATGATCAGAAATAAGAGCACTGACTGCTCTTCCAGAGGTCCTGAGTCCGGTTCCCAGCAACCACATGGTGGCAGGCAACCATTTGTAATGGGATCCAATGCCCTCTTATAGTATATCTGAAGATAGCTACTGTGTACTCATATATATATAAAATAAATAAATCTTAGGGGGAAAAAAAAGTATGACCAGGAAGAGCTGGTAAGAAATGATTCAGAAAGAGTCTAACAGCGAGCGCCTCATTTCCCCTTTCTGCATCTTCTGGTTGCTTTGCAGGCCCCTTTTGGATATGTGCCACGTTGGTCTTTGCCATAGCAATTAGTGGGAACCTTTCTAACTTCTTAATCCATCTGGGAGAGAAGACATACCATTATGTGCCCGAATTCCAGAAAGGTAGGTGAATAGTTTGACTACATGTTTCGAATGCGGCCTGCCTTTGACTGCACGCTTTTACCCCCTGAGCACATCATCCAGTCTATATGCACTGTATCTCAGCTCTCAAATTCAGCATGTACTTCAGAGTTCTCCACCATCCATCTTACAAGCCCACAGTCTTCCCGGCATGGCAACATTCTATTGCATACAACTTTCAGTCCTAAGTGTATATTGCTCTGTGGCACACGCATATTCACAGTGTTGTAAATCTGTGTTACTTTTAGGGTAACTGTTGGACTGAGTACTGACTGGAGTTTACTCTAAAAAGATACAGTGTGCACAAAGTGTTGATTGTAGCAGTGTTTGCATTATGCAGTGATTGGAAACAGCAGAGGCATTGTTCTTTAAGTTCTGATGGCTCAGCTAGATGAGATGCCTGTAACCACTAATTACAAAGCACCTAGAGCATTGTGGGAAACCAGTAACTGCCAGCCAGGGGCCTGTGATGTTGGCAGTTTTGCTAATGACAAGTCTGCAGTGGTCAAGACTTGGAGAGGACCACACAGAACATGACCCCAGTTGGAGTCCGTAAATGACATTCTCGCTTTATAGTGTCCTTCTTTATTTTGCCTCGTGTGTGTGTGTGTGTGTGTGTGTGTGTGTGTGCAAAAGAGAGAGAGAGAGAGAGAGAGGTGTATGTATGTGTGTGAAGTGTGTGTGACAGAAGTGTATGTGTGTGTGAGAGAAGTGTATGTGTGTGTGTAAGAGAGAGATGTGTATATGTATGTGAGGTGTGTGTGTGAGAAAGGTGTGTATGTGAGCAGTGTGTGTATGACAGAGGTGTGTGTGTGTGTGATATGTGTGTATATGTATATGAAGTGTGTGTGGTGTATATGTGTACGTGAGACATATGTGTGTATATGTGTATGAAGTGTGTGTGTATGTGTATGTATGTGTGTGTATGAGAGAGAGAGAGAGCTGGGCTTGGTGACCCATGCCTTTAATCCCAGCACTTGGGAGGCAGAGGCAGGTGGATTTCTGAGTTCAAGGCCAGCCTGGTCTACAGAGTGAGTTCCAGGACAGCCAGGGCTACACAGAGAAACCCTGTCTCGAAAAACAAAAAACAAAAAAAAAAAAAAAAAAGAGAGAGAGAGAGAGAGAGAGAGAGACCATGTATCCTTCTTTTTCTCCCTTTTTACCCTCTTTCTTTTCTTTTGTTCCTTTTCAGTACAGAGTTAGACATGGATTCAGTCCTGTTTACTAAAACCCTTCATTTGAATGTAAACTTGGAACACGTTCCTTGGCATGGGCATTACGTTCAAGTAGCTCAGTGTTTAAGAGAGCAGGACAGTGACTGTCGCTGTAAGTAGTTAACTTGCACATTGCAGGTCTGTGTACAGCTACTGGCCAAGCAGAGCAACCTGCCCTGCCCGCGGGGGAGCTGGAACTCAGAAAGGTCCTTCTCTGTTGTTATCCCCTTAAGCTGGGCATTCCAGTCATGATGTTTTATACACTAGTAAGACAGTCATCGCTCTGTCCATGAACATTTTCTCATCTTACATAATGAGTATGAGTCCTAAGCCTGTGGTCGGTAGGTTTGGCTGGTAAAGTACTTGTCATACACACCGGACACTTTGCATTTGATCTTCAGGGACCACAGTGGGAAGTGAGGACTGACTCCTGAGAAGTTGGTTTTCAGCAACACACACACACCATATATACATTAATAATAAATTTAAACACTGTTTAAGTATGAGACATATCTGACTCTAGATCCTACTCCTATCGGCTCATGTGTGACCTTGATCCAAGTGCTTGGTCTGCTTTCATCCTGTCTTCCTCTCTGAAGGGAAAATAGAGGTGATACAAGACACTGTGTGTCTGTATATGTACTAATAACATAAAATGGCGGCTCTAATTTTAACATGGTTTGCTATATAGTTCAGCCCATGAAGTTATAGTTGTCTTGCAGTAGCCTCCCAAGCATTTGGATCACAGGCATGTGTGTGTATCATTAACACTCAAGTTATAATCCTTTGTGTGTGGTGTGGTGCAGGGGATTGAACCCAGGGTCTTGAGCATACCTGCCACTCTGCTCCATTACCAGTCCTTGTTCTTTGGAGACAAGTCTTCTCGAGTGGCCCAGGCTAACTTCTAGTTCACTGTGTATTAGAGGGTGGCCTTGAATTCTTGGTCCTCCAGCCTCTACCTTCCAAGTGCTCGGATTACAGACTCTGATACCATGCCTGGCTAAAAAGATCATTATTTTACTTACTTACTTTTATATACTTATTTTTGAGACAGGGTCTCTCTACATAGCTTTGACTGTCCTGGAACTCACTATGTAGACCAGACTCATCCTGAACTCATAGAGAGCTACCTGCCTCTGCCTTCTGAGTGCTGGTATTAAAGGCATACACCACAGTAACCAGCCTTAATTATTTATTTTTACAATTTATGTGTGTGAATGGGTGTTTTGCCTGCATGTATGACTGTGTACCACTGGCTTGCTTGTTGCTCTAAGGTGTCAGAGGAGGGAATCAAATTGGAATTGGAGATGCAGATGGTTATGAACCATCATATTAGTTATGGGAATCGAACCTGGGTTCTGTGGAAGAGCAGCTAGTGTTCTTAACTGCCAAGCCATCTCCAGCTTTCATATCTAACCCTTGAGTATGTACTATATGTCAATCACTGCTTAGAATAGTTTATACCTGTGTTTACTTGTTTGACTCTCCTTAGAGACTCATAAGGTAGTTTTCCTTCCATTTGCAGACAGGAAAACTGAAACAGGATGTTTATGTAACTCTCCACCCAACTTTACTTTGCCTAGGATTAGAACCTATGGCCTGGAGTATGCTTTGCCTTAGGTACCACATTGCCTCTCAATTAAGCTCCGAGTGCAGTGTCTGATATCCAACCAGTGCTTAATAAGCAGTGGCTACAACCAAGGTGGAATTTCCTTCCCCTTCCTTACCTACCCAAGGAAAAGGAATTATGTCAGCAAAGCTACATGTGGCTCAGTAAGGCCATTCCAACACGGAAAAAAAAAAGACCTGTTATGGAGCCTCCGAGGCTTCTGGGCAACATGCTTTAATCAGAGTCCGACTGTAATTACTAGGAGGGGCCTGTTTTTGCAGGAGGTGATAATTTAATTATTTGCCAGTTTTCATGTTGGAAGGGCAGGTGCCTTAGTTTAGCATGCTTTAGGATCGTCACTTCAGAAGGAAGGCAGTCCTGGGGATGTTGCTCTTGAGGAGAGGACAGAAGACCAGGAGAGCATCCAGCAATGGTTCCCAGGAGCCGCTAACAAGCGCTTCCACCACCCCCCTCTCCCCCAACACACACACAGAGTTATTTGTGTGGGAAGAAACTAGCGTGGAGATATTTCAGGCGCCTCTGAGCTGGAACTCTGTATTTTAGAGACGGATCACTAGATGGCATGCAGAGCAGGTTAATTTGCACCCAGGGCATTTTAATACATTTGCTAAAGGAATCAGTGTCAGCTCTTGTTTTGCTAGGGAAGAAAAATGTGTTCTTCCAAGGGGGTAGTTGGATTTTATTTGATCCAAAAGCTAAGTATCTTTAGACACTTTTAGTATGGCTCCCTGAGGTATTTCAGTTACATAATTCAGTTGTTTCTATTAGAAGTTTTTAGTCACCAAGTCCATTATAAAACCATATGGGAGCCGGGCAGTGGTGGCGCATGCCTTTAATCCCAGCACTTGGAAGGCAGAGGCAGGCGGATTTCTGAGTTCGAGGTCAGCCTGGTCTACAGGGTTCCAGGACAGCCAGGACTACACAGAGAAACCCTATCTCGAAAAACAAACAAACAAACAAATAAAACCATATGGGAGACACTAGTCACTACCAACAAAGACACATGCTAAGGGTTCATTCGATCAACAAATGTTCATAAAGCACCTACTGTGTGCTGGGCCCAGGAAAAGTATATAAACACCCTGACAGTGAGCTTGCTAAGGGCTTGATGGGGATGGGACCACCCTGTCCTCCACAGTGTCCATCGCAGCGACTGTCATCTATGCCTATGCCTGGCTGGTTCCTCTGGCTCTCTGGGGCTTCCTCTTGTGGAGAAACAGCAAAGTGATGAGCATCGTTTCCTATTCGTTTCTGGAGATCGTGTGTGTCTACGGCTACTCGCTCTTCATCTATATCCCCACAGCAGTAAGTACCACACGGACGAGTAGGCAGAGCCGTGGTGTTTTGGGTAGAAAATTAGAAAATGCAACAAAGTATTCCACAGGGCCTTGTTATTTCCAGCCTAATGCTCTCCCGCCTCTGGAGGCTCCTTTTGAATTTAAATTGCAGGATGAATGGGTGCTGGGAAGGCAAGGGTTTTGGCTGTGTTGGGAACCCTTGGTTAGGCCAGCATCTGTCTGCATGCCGCTAGCGTGCTCTGTAAAGCCACATGGCAGTACACGCCCAACTGCTGGCTAGAGGCTCAGGAGCTTTGTGAATATATGTGCTGGGAATAGGCGGGTACCTCTGAGGAACTCACGCTCTCTCCTTTCCCAGGTACTGTGGATCATTCCCCAGAGAGTTGTTCGTTGGGTCCTTGTCATGATTGCCCTGAGCATCTCAGGGTCTGTGTTGGCAATGACATTTTGGCCAGCTGTTCGTGAGGATAACCGGCGTGTCGCGTTGGCCACCATTGTGACAATCTTGTTGCTTCATGTGCTGCTCTCTGTGGGCTGTTTGGTATGTTCTTACTGTACCTGCTTGGTACTCTGCTTATTTATTTATCGTGGATGTACAAGTGTAGGCCCCCTACAAGCCACAGTTCACATGTGGAGGTCAGAGGGCAACTTTCAGGAGTCAGTTCTTTGTTTGCACCGTGTGGGTTCTGGGGATCAAGCTCATGCCACCAGGCTGCCCTGCAGGCACCTTTACCTTACGAGGTATCTCTCCGACACTGTGGGTGTGTATCATGCACAAATGTCGACATTTTTTTTTCTGCAAAAATCCTTAATCCTTATTAGACATTGGTGTTTTAAAAACTGATCCTATGAACTAAACATCAAGAATGTCCTGGAAGGGAAGGTGTGGTATAAATGGGGATTTGGTTGTAATGTCTGGGTTTCCTTATTTCTGTGATGTGGCTAAGATTCAGTGTTTAAACCAGGCAGTCGTGGTGCACGGCTTAAATCCTAGTGCTCTAGAGTCAGAGGCAGGCAGATCTCTGAGTTCAAGGCCAGCCTGGTCTACAGAGTGAGTTCCAGGACAGCCAGGACTACACAGAGAAACTCCTGTTTTGAAAAACAAAACAAAAAAGGATTCAGTGCCAGAAAGGTTTGAGTGCTCACCTCTCTGTGTGGGGCTGGGGAGCAGGATGGGGCTCTGCCTGCTGGTGCCTTTTTGGTTTCCTGTGCACGCCTAGACAGATGCTGGACATTTAAAGTTTCACAGCTGGTTAGAATGAAGAAGAAAAAAAATAAGATTTCATGGGTGGAAAGCTTAAGATTGGGGTCAACTACAAACGACTGGGCTGTTTTTAAGGTGCAGTGAAGGTTGTTTGAGTCCCTGTGCCTGGGGACCTTTTTGGAAATGCATGTGCTTCTGAGTCATGCAGGCCCGGTTGGAGGCCAGCTTTGTCATGTGGTGGCTCTGTGAGCGGCTGTGGCTCTGTGCTCCTGAATCCTACTGCTTCATTTGTCATGTGACTGGCATCTTCCTGCCACAGGTTGACCCCAGAATCAAACAAAGCAAGGCACAGGAAACATGTGATACAGAACATATCCACTGATTGCCTAGAGAGCTGGTCTGAGTGTGGGTCCTCCTAAGGAAACATGTCCAAGCCCTTGGGATGCGCCAGTGTCCCGCTACCCCTTCTGTCCATGCTGGAGCATCCTTTCCTTCGTCAGTGACCACCTAGCTGTACTGCCTCCCCTGACAGCTTCCCACCTCCTCTGGGTTTTTAACATTGTTAGGTAGGCTGAGAAGGGGAAGAGGAGGAGGAAGAGGAGGAGGTGGCAGAAGGAGAGGCTGGTTTTTTAAAAAAGGAAGGACTAGAGAAGAGCAGGGTGCATGGAGTAGGGATGCAGGGATCTGGCATCAGGGATGACATCATTGGTACTATGAACCCGTTTCAGGAGCTGGAGAGATGGCTCTGCTGTTAGCACTTGTTGCTCTTGCAGAGGACCTAGATTCAGTTCTTTTTTTCTTTTTCTTTTCTTTTCTTTTTTTTTTTTTTTTTTTTTTTTTTTTTTTTGGTTTTTTGAGACAGGGTTTCTTTGTATAGCTCTGGCTGTCCTGGAACTCACTCTGTAGACCAGGCTGGCCTCGAACTCAGAAATCCGCCTGCCTCTGCCTCCCAAGTGCTGGGACTAAAGGTGTGTGCCACCACCGCCCGGCTCTAGATTCCGTTCTTAGCACCCACATGGAGGCTTACAGCCATCTGTAACTTCAGTTCCAGGGGGTCCAATATACTCTTCTGACCTCCCTGAGTACCAGGGACACTTGTGGTTCATATACCGTCATACAGGTAAAATACCTTTACACAATAAATAAATAAATAAATAAATAAATAAATAAGGAAAAAAGAAGAAGAACCCATTTAGGAGGAATAGGGATTTGGCCTAATGGGGTAACTCACTTGCTCCACAAGCATGAAGACCTGAGTCTGAATTCCCAGCACCCATATAAAAAGCTAAGGGTGTGGGCATGGTGGGTACACACCTTGAGGCCCAGATCTTGGGAGGCTGAGGCAAGCAGATCTCTGAGTTCCAAGTCAGCCAGAGCTACATAGTGAGACCATGACTTATAAGAAAAAACAAAAATAATAAAGCTGGACATGGCCACATGTGCCTGTCACTCCAGCCTTGGGGCTTGGAGGCAGGTTGATCCTAGGAGCTCACTGGCCAGTTAGATTTGCCCAGTAGCAAACTTACAGTGCAGCAAAGGATTGTATCTCAAGCCAGTAAGGTGGAAGGTACATGATGTTCTGCATGTTCTCTGCGTGGAACATGGCATACATGAATCTGCGCACTCTTTGCATCTCTCTCGATCTCTCTCACAACGTGCGCATGTGTGCGTGTGCACACACAAACACACACACACACACACACACTACCCAAATAAAGTCAAAATAAAAATAAAATTTAAAAGAACCTGTTTTGGGGTTGGGAATGTAGCTTTGTTGATACACCAGAGAGTCCTGGGTTTGTTTCCCTGTGCCACATAAGCTGAGTGTTGTGGTGTGTACCTGTAATTCTCTTGTTTGGGAAGTAGAGGCAAGTGGGATCAAAGTTCAACATTGTCCTCAGCTACCTAAGGAGGTGGAGGCTAGCCCAGGCTAGAGACCTTACCTAAAACAAATATAAACAAAAATTACATGGCACCTGTGTCAGGACCTTCAGGCTCTGCCCATGACATGTCAGGACACAACTGAACTTTCCTGCCCATCGTGCCACTCAAGATTTTCTGGAAGAGAGCCAATGAGATGAGATGGTTCAGTGGTTAGAGGTGCTTGCTGCCAGGCTCCATGTTGAGTTCAGTCTCCAGAACCCACACGATGGAAGGAAAGAACCAAATTCCTTTACATTGTTCTTTGATCTCCAAGCATCATGCACTATATCCTGTCTCTCTCTCTCTCTCTCTCTCTCTCTCTTTCTCTCTCCCACACACACAAATATAATTTAAAATAAGTAACTCTCTAAAAGAGAGCACTATTATGAAGCAGAAAGAGCCCCGACCTGGGAGGTGCTTAGTGATAAACTGAGGCACCATAACTGTCATGACCTCAGTTTCGTTTCTTTCCAGGCTTCTGTGACAGTTGGCATGGCTATGGACGCCCCTCTTTTACTGTGAAGGGTCCTTTACTGCTTTGATCTGAGGCATTAGCAGACATTCCAGGGCCACTCTGTGCAGTTTATAAACTAATGCTCTCACAGGAGGGACCCAAGGTCACACAGCCATAAATGGACCAAGGCTCTTGTGTCAGGTGGTGGCTGTGCCCTTTACTCTCCCTGGACCATCTCTGGCCTGACCATTTCACATTGTATAATTGCCTGAGAAGTTGGTGGAGAGGCAGATGTAGGAGGAAGGCACCTCCTTCCAAGCTCTGAAAAATCTCCTAATCAGGGCGTGCTGGACTCTGGGCCAGAAGTATCGGTTGGGAGAAGGGCTCTTCTTGAGGAGAAGCCACTGTGTTCTCCTGAGCAGACAGGGCCCCTGATGGCCAAATGTTAAGCCAGAGCCCTGTGTCTGAACTGTCTTCTCTGTGTTGGGTATGGCTCCTCCTTTCTCTTCTGGAGAAGGAGTAATAAAAACAGAGGAGCTGGGGATCCTGTCCAGCTCACACACCCACACTCTGGTTATAGAGGAAGTCGGGGATCCTGTCCAGCTCACACACCCACACTTTGGTTATAGAGGAAGTTGGGGATCCTATCCAACTTGCACACCCACACTTTGGTTATAGAGGAAGCCAGGGATACTGTCCAGCTTGCACACCCATGCTTGGTTATTACTCTGGACGCCTTTTTCTTTCCTTAGATGAAGGAACTGACCATGCACGTCGTAGCATTGTCTGTCCCCTTGGAAGGTTTGGATAAGTTTTGCAGCATGAAAATTATGACAGGTCAGCTGTGTCTGGTTATCCCAGTACTCAGGAGGCTGAGACAAGAAGGTGTCCACAAGTTTAGGGCCTGCCTGGGTCTCATAGTGAGTTCCAGGCCATTCAGAGGTATAAAACAAGACCTTGACTTATGAGCAGGGGGTTGCTGGAAGGATAGCTCAGCTGGGAAAGGGCTTTCAGAGGAACCTAGTTCAGTTTCCAGAGCCCACATAGAAGGAGTTGGGCATGGTGCATGCTTGTAACCCCACAACTGGGGAGACGGAGGCAGGCGAGGCTCGGTGTTAGCCAGAGTTTCCTACGTGTGAGGGGGACCTGGTGTGATTTTCGAGGAGGAGGAGGAGGAGGATAGTGTCAGAGGAATAAACTTGAGGTTGTGCTCTGGCCTGCACACACATGTACATGTGTATATACACACCACACACAGGTGAACATGCACGTAGACACACACATACAGAAAAAGAAAGAAAACTGTTCATGTAATCAGAAGACATTATTATTATTATTGGAAAGCAGTGGGAGGAGTCGGCAGGGGGAGTCATTCGAGCTGAGGAGCGAGCACCAGCTGAACCAGACAGCCTAGCCAGCTTTCTCCATCTCCCCCGGGAACTGTGGATTAGTGCTTTGGTTTTGGTGCATTGATGTTTGTGGCAGCCTGACATCTGCCAAGGTCCCTTGGTGACTGCACTGGAAAGTGATCTCCAGGTCTTCACTGAACACACCTGGCAGAGACAGTGAAGGAAGCACAGAGCATGGATCTTTGGTGGGTTGTCGAGAGTTAGACAAGCCTACGTTTGAATGATTACCACCGAACTCAGAGAGAATGTTACCTACTTACCACAATGCCTCAGGATGGGCTGGGCTGAGCACAAACCCTCTGCCACATCACAGGCTGTGCAGAGACTAGGAGACAAAGCCTTTAAGAGATGATTTTTTTTTTTCCAATTTTACAGACAAAACTGAGGAGGAAGAGAGGCCTGTCTAGAGGCACAGTGTTAGTAGCTGTGCAGATGAGGAACCTAGACCATTCATCTCTGAGACCCATAGAGTCCTGAAGAGCATTTTCTCAAGTGGCCTGGAAGAGAGCCACTCTGTCACTGGCGGTCCCACTCAGTGCTCCTGAGGAGCCAAGGATGATATATATGGATTCTCTGGCCTCTGTCTTCCTCATGTCCCCCAAGTAGAGGAGTTTCCTTTCTTTGTGTCAGAAAACAGCTGCAAGAAAAACCTTTAAACGAAGGTTTGCTTCGAGGTTTGATAAGCTAGAGGGAGTTTATGGGGAAAAGCACAGAGAAACTAAAGAAAGATATCTGTTTAGTATGAAGGTTGGAACAGGCTGGGAAGCCCGAGCATGTTGTGTTGGCGCCCTCTTCTGGCTAATAAGGGCAGAGCTGCTGAAAATGCCTCCTCTGAGCCACCAATGCCAAGGGAATCCTGAGTATCTAGTGGCCCTTGGGATGGTAACAGCTTCACCCTCCCTTGCTCAAGACTAACAAGACTGGTGTTTTTCTGGGCTAACATTAGCGTCCTCTGACCTTAAGGCAGGAGGGAAGATCTTCCTTGCTGCCTCCTCCATCCCACCACCTCCTCCTGGTTCCTGGCAGCTAAGGGTGGTGAGCGGAAGCTCTTGCCACACTCTTATTTAAATCCTGGCTCCACCGCTCACACGCCATGCTCACTTATCCAGAGACAACCTCTGTTTCCTCACCTGCCCCGTGAGATCATTGTAACAGCCCCTCAAGGTCGGTGGGAAGAGTCAGGCATGCAACATACCAGTGAACGGAGCTAAGTTTTAAAAGGTTGAGTCAGGGAGACACAGAGAGGTGGCTACAGTTTGGTGTGATAACAAATATGATGTGGAAGAGGCCCCACAGACTGTTAACACGGCTCCCTCGTTGTGTGTCTTTTCCTGCAGGCTTATTTCTTTGACCCTCCAGAGATGGACCATCTCCCAGCAGCTATAACCACTCCCAACCAGACAGTAGCAGCGGCCAAATCCAGCTGATGGGGAAAGCAGGTGGTGAAAGCATTTCATCTTGCGTGGTATGTCACAGATGGGAAGGTGCATCAGCTCTGCAGGAGCATCAGGGTCCAAAAGCTAGAGCCTGCAAAGGCTAGAACCCAAATGTGCCTCTCTCCTCACAGAGAAGCATGAGCGTGTAGATGCTGAGGTGACGGGGTCCCTGCTCTGGCCATCACACCCACCTTCTCTACTCCCACTACGCTGTCCAGCGGCACGGAAGGGTTTCTTCCACTTCCTAACTGTCCCAGTGATTTCTCTGCATTCTGTGACGTCTCAGTCTGGTCTCTGAAACCTGTGTTGCCCTCTCTTGAAGAACCCCTAGATTTCTGCGAGGGCTTGGAGATTGTTGTGCTTCATGTGTTCAGGACCTCTGAAGTTATTCCTCTATGAATGGTTGGCTGAGCAGGTTAGAGTGCAAGGAAAAGATCCAGCTCTGTAACTTATTCCTTGCCTCCTGTTCTACTTTCTTAGTCCTTTTTTTTTTTTTGACAAGTTCTCATGTAGCCCAGGCTAGCTTCCAATTCACTGTGTACCCAAGGATGACCTTGAACTTGAACTCTTGTACTTACTTCATCCTCCTGCCTCTGGTTCTCAAGTGCTGGTGTTACAGGTAGGTGTGTGTCATCATGTCCAGGATGCCTTTTCCTCTTTTGCCTCTCTTTGAGGACTGAACCTGAACCCAGGACCTTGTACAAGCTAAGCAAGTACTTTCTCCATCCACGCCATGATGAATTTTGGCGAGGAGGGACACTTACTGATTACATTGCAGTTACTTGTTCCAAGCATGTCTGAACTACACCTGGTACTTCATGCGGGACAGGGGAGGCTTCTTTGTGTAGCACCAGCTGGTACTGACCCTGGCGCAGCACTGTCTGTCATGAGTGTTCTCGCCCTAGACTCCCTTGCCACCTCGGGGCCACTGTCCTCAGAGCAAGGCCCGCTTTTCCCTGACACAGACTGAAGCAAGGGGTACACTACATCTGGCAACCAGCCAAGGCCTCTCAGGGATGATGGGAGCATGGGAGTCCCCCAAGTTTGTGTCCCCTCACAGGTTCTGGGTTGTCTCTGCTCCCATGCTCACATTTGGCCGATGCTATTGCTGGAATGCACACACTGGCAGTTCCGTTCGTTGTCTAGAATGTTCTTCCCTTCCCACAGTATCAGCTTCCTGGTGATCCTGACACGCCCTGTATTATGTTCTACTCTGGTGCTCAGAGCACTGTCTGCATGTCCATCTGCCCATTCGTTAATATGTTCAGTCATTTAGCCATCCATCTGTCCTCCATGTACCAGCGTCAGCTCCGTGAGGACAAGGGATGGATTTCTTTGTCCACCGTATAGCCTGGTATGCAGTGAGTGCTCAGTAAATGTTTGTATGGGAAGTACACTTGAGCTCACTGTGGGACGAGCCTTTGCTCTGTGAAGACTGGCTGTCCTGTCTTCCAGGGCAAAGGAGATGTGCAACCACCAGCCAGTTAGTGGCCACATAGAAGGAGAATGGAAGTTTATTTTTACCTGGTACTTACAAGGTGCATTTGAGCCATAGGTAACTTGGACACGGCCCATATGAGAAGATCGTAGTCTTGCTTAGAGACAGTAGCAAGTAGGCACTCAGTGGTAAAATGGAAGCCTTTGTCCCGCTGACAACGCTGCTCCTTTATGTTGAATGTGGTAGTCCCCTTGACTCTGCTTTGATATTTTAGTTTGATATTTCGTAAAACGTGGGGATTTTCTTTCTTCACTGAGAAATTCAGTTGTAAGCCCTTCAAGTTAAAGTTATGATCATTAAAGGTACCTCCTGTGACCTTGGGAACATCTTCCTGGCTGACACAGTCCTTTCTTCTCAAGGTTATGCAGTTTAGAATCAAAGATGACCAGAGTAGGCTGGGTCTTCCTCCTCAGCTGTATGAATGGAGCCACAGCCAAGAGCGTGCAGTCCCTTGCTCACGGCCCTGAGTTTGGGGGCAAACATGCCTATCATACCCTACTGCACAGAACGCTCCCCGGCTCTCTCTCATTGGTGTCTCTTCCCAGCCTTGTCCGCCTGCTTGTGTAGATGAGGAGTGTGACTGTGTGTTGTTGACTGTGGTCACCTGCTGCTGAGTAGCAGAACTGGGACTTGAACCCAGGTCTCAGAGAGCCAGCCTCCATCTTTGCCCATCCTTCCCAATTTTTAGAGGTGACATTCTTTCTACCTCTGAAACCTATGGGCCACACTGCTGCCGTTCAGAATGTGATGCCCTCTTGTTTGGTCTAGAGAGCTGTAGTTCAAAGCACCTGCTTCTTGACTACTTGTCTTGCTCATGGCGAGTCTGATCCTGTGTCTGTTGCTGCCTCCTCCCAGTTTCTGTGGGCTGGGGAATCTGGACACAGCTTCCCTGGCTTCATCCTGACTTTCAGGTCCTCTTACAAGGCTGTGGCTATGTGCAGGCTGAAGCTGGGGCTCATCCAGAAGCCAGACTTGGGGAAGAACTTCTTTACTCCTTAGGATCATTGGTGGGGTTTAGTTCCTTATGGCTGATGAGAATGAGGGAGCCTTGCAAGCTGTTGTCTGGAGGCCACTGTCAGCCCCTTGACATATAGGTCTCTTCATATGATTGCATACTTCATCAAAGCCAGAAGTGGACAAGGGGTCCATAAGAATCTGTTAGCAAGATGGAAATGACTGCCTTAGATAGCACAGACCCGAAAGTGAGTCTTTCCCTTGCTTTGTTCTGTTGGTTAGAAGCAAGTCACAGGTCTAGCCTACACTGGAGTGGGGAGGGAGTTATATAAGGGCATGAGACAGCCACCATTGAGTCCCTTTTCCATTCCTTATCCAGTACAAACCAGTGATGTATGCATTACATATTTGCACATACTTTTGTCAATTCATATGGTAACTATTGAAACTTAAGTTTTTGTGGAAATGTAAATAGAGGTTCTAGTATTCTCTTTTCACTCTGTAGGTGGGTTTGTGTGGCTCCCTTAGCATGGACCTGTATCATGTCACTCATTCTGCAGATGGACTCCTCTGATGTTGATGGAGACAGCCTTGCAGGGCAGTCCTTAGGTCAAAGTCCTTGAGGATGAGACAGAGTCTTTGATTTGGCCTCTGTAGCAGCAGGCCTGGGGCCTGGCTGGCATGAACAGCACAGGTGAACAGTGCATGCGGGGAGGGTGAACCAGCCTTTGTGAGGTGAGGACATACCTAGATGAGGGCACACAGGGATGAGAGTTTTACATGAAGCTCAGACCTTCATTGCCTCTCATACCCTCACTGGGGCAGTTCTATGGGACCTGGAAAGCCAGATCTGGCCTCTGCCTCAAGGCAGAGAGTAGTTAGAGAAGTAGGCTGTTAACTGAGCCCTGTGGGGTACAGGAGGGAGTGGCATAGGCATCACAGGAGAGTCTGGTCTGAATTGGGTTTTGACAGTAAGTGCAAGCAACTAGTTACTCAGTTCTGAAAGAGCTGTCCACTTCTCATGGCTTGGGAAAGGGGACAATCTGGGCTATTCAGTGGAACATGGTGGTACCTTAGAAGCAAGCATTTCTGAGAAGAAGACACTGAGTCCTGCTAGAGAAGGAAAGAGAGAACACAGGCAGCTACTGTCTCCTTAGTCTAGACTGCCCACCATCAAGCTCATGAGGGCTCCTGACTCCTGAGCAGGGACTTAAGACTCTTTTTTGCATTTTAGTACTAAGGAGCTGGATGCACTCACTACTCCTGGTGCTTGATCCTCTGGCTAGTTGGTGCAGGGTCTGGGAAGAGATGTCCAATCTGGTCTGCACAGAGCTGGCACCTCTGGGCTGTGCACACATCTGTGAGCTGGGGCGTCTCCATTTAGGTGTCAAGTCTCCAAATGAGATAGTGATGAACAGCTTCTTTGCCGCCTTCCCTGGCAGAGCATCCATCGCTTTGCCAATAAGAGGGGCTGTTCAGAGGCCCAGGCACTGTGGATTTACGAGCTGGCTGTGCCTTCTACTGTAAGCTCTGGGCTCCTAGCTTTCACTGAAGAAAAACAGCTTTGAATCTCAACAGTAACTTCCCCTGCATAAATCTGTGCATGGGAATGGCTCAGCCAGAATGAGTTCTTGTGAGAACATTAACCTCCCCTCTCCTGGGAGCACTGGTCTCCTCGGGGAGCCTCTAATTACTGGTAAGCAGGAAGCTGCCCCAGAATAAGTCAAGCAGGGAGTAGAGTGTCTGCATCTGTCCTTTCTTGTGCACTGACTTATCACCTGGGCTCAGTGATGCATTTCCTATGTCAAGACCCTGGGAAGTTCCAGAAGCTATGTGGGAAGGCCTGCTTTGGCTTGTGGGATTGTATGAAAGACCACATCCGGGCCAAGGCACCTCCCACGAGCAGTGGCAAGTACGAGTGCACAGAGGAGAGCAGCTAGCACACAGTCAGACTGCATTGTGATGAGGGCTTTAATAGATGAACAAAGGGTTGCTGGAGAGGCCTTTGTATAGAAAATCCTCCTGACTGGACACATGGGCTTAGAAGCTGCCATCCTTCCTCTCGCCTATGCCATGAACACTTACTTTTTTTTATTCATTTTGAACATGCATGCATATAGATATGTGTGTATGTGTGCATTTGTTTGTGTGTGAGTGTATATATGTGTGTGTGTGAGCATGTGTGTGTGCATGTGTGTATATGTGTGAGTGTGTGAGTGTGCATGTGTGAGTATATGTGCATGTGTATATATGTGTGAGTGAGTGTGAGTGTGTAAGATGGCACAGTGTGGGAGGCCAGAGGATATCCTGAGGGAGTTGTTTCTTTCCTTGTACCATGTGGGTCCTGGGAATTGAACTGATAAAGACAACAAGTTGTTTTGTCCTTGGAGCCATCTTGCTGGCCCAAGAGTTCTTATTTCATAAGTTAAAAGTACAAACCATTTCCCCAGGTTTCTACACTTTAGTTCTTTTATTATGAAATTGGCTTTTATTTTGTACTGCAAGCTGTCCCCTTCCCATTGCTAAAAATATGGCGTGTTTGTGTGAGTGGGTGTATGTATGTGAGTGTGTGTGTGTGTGTGTGTGTGTGTGTGCGTGCAAGTGTGTGTGTTGGTGTGTGCCTTTAATCCAAGCATTTAGTGGGTGGAGGCAGGCAGATATTTGTGGGTTCAGGGGCAGCCTGGTCTATGTAGCAAGTTCCGTGCCAGCTAGAACTACATATCGAGACCCTCTCTTGGAAATAAATTTCTATTTTACACTATTTTAGTTAATTCCTTGAGACGTATACATTTATACAGCGTGCTTGCCCCCATCAGGTCTACCCTCCATGAATCTCCCTTTATGTCCTCCAGCCTGCATGTCTTTACCCCGTCAGCCCCACTGTGTCCTGTCCTTTCCACACCAGACATGTTAGCGGTGGCCTGCTAGAAAATCCCTTCCCAGTCTCTGGGCCTCTGCTTTTTCCTCTTTGTTCTCCCGTCCCTTTTTGAGATAGACTGCAGGACCTGGGATGCTAACTGGGTCGGCACAATCATTTTCTTATTGACAGTAGAAAGTTTTCACTGAGAGGTTGAACAGGTAGCTGTGGACCTCCAGCCTGACAGGACAGGTACTGTCTTGAAGTCAGACAGTTGTAATTATTTGCACTCACAAGACCCTCATAAGGTTGGACTGGCTAACATTCCCATGCAGGGAAGGGGTGGGACTCACAAAGCTCCACGCCTCCCAAAGAATATCTAAGCAACCAAGGAGGCTCACAGGAGGGCCTCCTTCCATGGTACAACTGGCTGACTGCTGCCTACATTTCTGTAAGTAACCTGGTTAAAACCATGGGTTCACCCAACTAGAATTTGGGTAAAGTTGCTTCTTTTTCATTTTTGTTGTTTTGTTTTTGTCGTTTTTCGAGACAGGGTTTTTCTGTGTAGCCCTGACTGTCCTGGAACTCACTCTGTAGACCAGGCTGGCCTCGAACTTGGAGATTCACCTACCTCTGCCGCCCAAGTGCTGGGATTAAAGACGCGCCCCACCACTGCTCGGTTCACTTTTTTATTTATCTTTATAGTGCTGGGAGAGAGAGCTCAGCAGTTAAGAGCACTGGCTTCTACATTCTAACGTCAGATCACACAGATCACACAGAGCAAAGCCCTTCTAAAGTAAAGAGACACATCAGTGGAAACCTCTGATTGGAACACTGCAGCCCAGGCAGTGGTGGTGTGGGTGGGATTCATACTCTTTTGTGGTCTAGTCCAGTACAGACAACTGAACATGACACTGCCCTGGGAAGCCCTCCGTGGAGCTCTTCATCTGCAAAGGTTGTGCATTTGAAACACTTTCTGGCATGTGACCCCCTCTCCTGTGCAGCTGTCTCAAGCCCTTTTTTCCCTCTCTCACAAATCCCCAGTGAGGTACCTCAGCTTTGCTGTCTCCCAAGCTAAAGTGGTTCTCCAGGATACTAGTGTCCTAGTATGCTTCCCTGCTGTGACAAATGGCATCGCCATTCACACTTGCCTCTGACTTCATACAAGGGCAGAGTCTCAGTCATCTATAATTAAGTCATGCTATATGAGTTTCTCGGTCCTGTTTCTTCCTCTGCTAGGCTAACTTTCTTGAGAGTTGAGACCATACCTAGCTTATTCATCGTTGTGCCTGTGGTCTGGGATGGGACCTAGCACATAGGTATTCAATACAATTAAGAAATCTATACACAGAAGCCAGACATGGTAGAGCACGCCTTTAATCCCAGCACTCAGGAGGCAGAGGGAGGTGGATCTTTGAGTCTGAGGCCAGACTGGTCTAGATTGACCAGGCCAGCCAAGGCTACACAGAGCTACCACCTTGCCTTGGGGTGGGGACAAAAACAAAACAAAGTCAGACAAAACAAAAATCCATTCATAGGTCTGGGGTTTCATCTCCAGTATCAATAAAACAAAACAAAAATTACCTAGTCACCAGACTTGAAGGAGCAGGCTGTAATCCCAGTTACTCAGGTAATGGAGGTAGGAGGAGGGCAGTGTTAAAGACAGCCTGGGCAACTTTGTGAGAAACTGAGAGAAGTTAAAAAGGCAAACGGGCTGGGGATACAGTTCAGTGGCTGAGGACTTGTCTCATATACACAATGCTCTAAATAAATCCCAGATGGAAAGGAGGAGGTAGAAGAGGAGGAAGAAACCCACCTCTCAATCACTGTGATGGTTCACCTTGGTTGTCAGCTTGGTAGGATTTAGAGTCACCTTGGAAACAAAATTCTGGGCATGCCTGAGCATCTAGATTAGGGTCCTTGTGGGCAGTACTGTCCCTTTGTACTCAGTACTGTTCCATGAGTTGGGGTCCTGGACTACATAAAAAGAAGAAAGCAGACTGGGCATTAGCACTCCTCGTTCCCAGCATCCTGCCTGAGGATGCAGTACAACCTGCAAAACCTCTTTTTGCCACCATCCCTGTCTTGCCAAGGTGTACCGTGTGCTCTAGAACTGTAAGCCAATATAAACCGTGCCTCCCTTAGGCTACACTGTGTGGTATTTTGTTATAGCAACAAGACAAAGAACTAAAACAGCCTTCCAGGCTATAAATCCCAACACTAATGCACTTTCTTCTCTCTCATCCTCCACATTGTGTCACTAGGCAAGCGCAATCCCAGTCTATCTCAAAACACACCCACGCACACCATTTTTGAAGATCCAAGCTCCCTAGTTTGTCATGATCTGCCTTAATCTTTGTGTCCTTCCTCATGCCCTTACGTTTAACCTCTTGTTTCAACTACTACAGTTAGCTTTCCAGGCCTGTTTTGTGTCACTATTCCTGGGAGACATGAATAAATGTCTACTCACCCCAAAGAGGGAACCAACAACAGGTCAAAGAAATGATACCTCCAAAGTGTACCTCAGCATACTATGGAGTTTGTTGGGTTTATTTATAGAAGTATGGATGAGGGGTTACTTACAGGAACAGAAACAACTCCAAGACAGCTGCATCACCAGACGCATCACATGAATAATAACTCAAAACAGCTGGAAACCTGGAGCTCATGCACAACTTGGCAGGCAACTTGGCGGGCAGCTCGACAGGTTGGAAAGTGTCTCTTCCAGGCAGCTCAGCTGGTCTGAGAGTTTTTCTCAACAGTCCCAAGTCCTTCTGTCAACTTGGAGAGGGAGGGGCTAGTAAATCTGGTCAGTTTCAGGAATTTCCTGAAGCTTTTGAGTTGTTTACTTGTGTCTTCATTAAGCTTCCCTGCCCGAGGGAATGTTTCATCTCCATTTAAAACATCCTGAGTCTAAGGAGCTTCCTTCCAACAAGTTCCCAGGTCTTTTCCTTTGTGTTTGTGTGTATGTATGTTCACATGTATGTATGGGGGTGGGTGAGGGTGGCGGTGGGTGTTTGTATACGTGTATAGGCATGCAGAGGCCAGAGGTTGAAATCAAGTGTCTTCTATCATTACCCACCTCATTTGCTGAGGCCAGGTCTCTTGCTGAACCTGGAGCTCATTGATTTGGCTAGTTCACCTAGCTGGCTTGTCTTGGGTTTATCCCTTATTTCTTTCTGCTGGGCTCTGGGGTTACAAGCATGGGAATGTGAGGTCACCACATCCACATGGCTTTTATGTAGGTTCTGGAGATCTAAACTCCAATCCTCATGATTGTATGGCAAACACTTTATCCACTAGGCCATCTCCTTAGTCTCAGATCTTTTTAAGTCCCTCCATATCATATCATACCTACACCTTAATACAATGGTGCCACACGGAAGTGGGTGAAAGAGGGCTAAACAAATCTTGGGGGTCCAGGTTGGAGAAGGTTATCTGGGTTTCGAGGAAAGTAGAGGAAAAACTTAGGCATTGCTATACCCTAATGTTCTGCATTGAGTGTAAGTTCGGGATCTGTGTCTGGGGGCAGCAGGCAGCCCTGATACTGAAGTTGAAGATCCTTTCTGTTTCTTAGTTCCGGGATCTTTATCTTTAAACTCACTTTTTTTTTTTTTTTCAGCTCTCTAACCTTTGGGGAGGTGTGGCTCTTCTGGACACAGCATCAACTACTGGAAAACAGAATGGCCAGCATCAGCAGGAAACTGATTGTCTTCACACTGAAGCCTCATCATCCATTAACAAGAATTAAGAGTTGGTCTGGGGTGTCAGGCACCTGGTAGAACACTTGCCTCGCATGTGTGGGGCCCTGAGAGCCCAGTCCTGAAAGTAAAGTGCAGTGAGGGTGCTTAGCGTGTATGTTCGTTCTTTCTTCCTGCATACTGACCATTACTGTGACTAAAACCGACTGGGGAGGAAAGGTGAGGGTGGGGCAGGCAAGGGGAGGGCTTAGGTGAGGGTCGCTGAATCTAGGAGTTGGAGGCCAGTCCGGGCAGCATCAGTCTGAGCAGCATGGTAAGACCTGGATGCCCAGTTCATCTGCTAACCCCATAACAATGTATACACAGGACACACTTCATACCTGGGGAAACCCTCACAGAAATAAACACTTAGACATAATCTTATAAGATGAATGGATTTTTGTTTTGATTTATTTCTTTGAGACAACACCTTGCTATATAGCCCAGGCTAGCTTTAAACCAATGTTCTTCTTGCTTCAGCCTCCCAAGTACTGTGATTACAGATGAGTCCCAAGTACGCAGTTGAAAGCATGGGGGTTCATAGTAGAATCCACCTTCAGCAGAGTCATAAAGGGATTTGGTGGTAGAGTCACGGTGAGCAGAGGCATAAGGACAGAAAACAACATGTTTAGGGGACAGTAAGGGGCCTATTGGGAGGGTCTATAAACAGGTAAATTTTAGTGTCTTTGTGTGCCTAGTGCCCTCAGAGGTCAGAAGAGGGTGTTGGATCCCCTAGAACTGGAGTTACAAACCAGTTGTGAGCCCCTGTGTGAGTGCTGGGAATTGGACCCCCCATCCTCCGGAAGAGTAGTCAACGCTCTTAACCACTAAGCATCTCCAGCCCCAAGTTTCAGTTCCTTAAACCTCTGCTTCCTGTCTTACATGTTCCAGGAAGAACATGTAAGCAGAGCGCTAGTAACCAGTTCTTCCAGGCATACTGGTTGAATACCCATGAGGACAGAGAGTGGCTAAACAGAAAGCTTGACTACCAGACAGAAGCATCTAGCACAGCAGATATGCTAGACGTAGTAGTAGCCTGGCTTTACTCTTTGCTTAGTGGGTGCTGGTGAATTACATGAGCAAAGCAGAGCAGAAAACAAGGTTTTCAAGGACCTAGGCCAGCAGGCTGCTGTTCAATAACAGGTTCCTGAGAGGGAGACACTGAAGAGACACGAAAGTTCAGGATCAAGAGGTCTTGCATAAGTTATGTCTTCTGCCCAGCAAGAAGTACAGCACCTTATATACAGTGTTTGGGGTAGGGGAGGATGGGACAGAGTCAGCAGAAAGCTATCATACAGTGAGATGAAGTCTGCAGGCAGCTAGTCAAGTAATGTTACCTTATGGACCGAGCACAAGCGGCCTTGGAACTGAGAGCTCTGGTCTCTTCAAGGGAAAAAGACAGGTTCCCAGGAACCAAAACCTTATTTCCTCCTAGGCCCCATCCCCAGTCCCAGACTGGAGTTTGCCAAGTCTGCCCCTGGACAAGGACTCAGATCAACTTCTATTTGTCCTTCCCTCAGGGCCTCTGAGAAAGCCTTGGGAGCAGCCTGACTCCCAACAGAATCTTCTGGATTTGTCAGTGCTGTTTGAGAGGGTAGTATGTTATTTTATGCCCTCCATCAAATCCAGAATTCCAACTTAAAACATCAGTGTTGTATTTCTTGTTCATATTACAAATTCATCCCAAGTCAATGGGGAGATGGTTCATTCCACTGCTCAGGTACTGAGACAGGCACAACTGGTTCTAAAACCTTGTTGGTCACTGTGTCAGAGCAAAAATCTCTGGGGCATCTCAGTGCAATGAAATCTGCTGACTGTAAATGAGACGGCAGTCCTGCTCACGAGAGCTTATATGGCCCTGCTGACAGGTTATTTGAAAGGTGGATGACTGCTCAGGACTCAGTTTCAATACATTGGTGAGAACAAACTGTATACAGTCGTGTCCTCCTTTACAGATGAGTTACTCAACGCGGAGGCTGAGCGACTTGTTCAAACTCCTGCTATTCACAGGGCTCTAGGGTCTTTCTCCTGCATCTGTTTCACTCCAGGGCCTTTACCTATGGCCTTGGACACTACTCTCAAGTGTCCAGATGGAAAGCTTTGGTGTAGCCTCTTTCTCACAATCCTGCAGACTGCGTATGCTCTTGACCTGTGGGTTTCTTTTGACAATCTGTGTCATTGGCTTGAATCTACCTTTGCAGAAAACCTGTGCGGTATTGGAAAGGGTGAAAATCTGTGTGTGTGCCTTTACAGGCTCTTACATGGGTTTTCCCATGGTTCTCCTCTCAACATTGGTTTCTTGAGAGTTCTGACCCCGGTAAAACACATGGTCCCAAGGAGTACAGCCTGTCCAGTGGGGTAGAGGGAGGAGCCTGAGCTTACGTACCAGTGGACTGAACTTTGCCAAGTCTTTGCCAAGGCCTGGGATTGGGTCTTTAGAACAGTGGCCTGCTCTTATCCTGAGACATGTGCTCCCTACACCACAGGAAAACCTCCCCCTTGTGTTCAAATTCCTTTTTTTTTTTTTTTTTTGTTTTTTTTTTTTTTTTGGTTTTTCTGAGACAGGGTTTCTGTGTAGTTCTGGCTGTTCTGGAACTCACTCTATAGACCAGGCTGGGCTTGAACTCAGAAATCCGCCTGCCTCTGCCTCCTAAGTGCTGGGATTAAAGGCGTGAGCCACCACTGCCCAGCTCAAATTCCTTTTCTAGCCCCATTCACTAAATGTAGCTAGCTGTTTGAGAAATGGATCTCCAAGGAGCAGTCTTTCAAAGTAAATGTCTCTTGTTTTCCTCCTGCAAAGGCTAATTTCATTCCGTTAAGAGGTTGTAGCCTGGGATGAAGAGATGGCTCAGTGGTTAAGAGCACTGACTGCTCTTCTTAGAGGACCCAGGTTCAATTCCCAGAGCCCACATGGCAGCTCACACCTGACACAATTCTAGGAGGTGTTGGGAAAATGCACACATATTGTATTAACTGTCTTTCTTGTGTTCTCAATTGGTAATTGCTGTGCTGGCAGGGCAGGCTAGCGGGTTATGTAAATATCATCTGTGCACAAAGAAAAGGCTGATTGCCTTGCTGAAGGTAACCCTGACCTTCTCAATGCCAACTGGATTGGTAAGGACTGTGGCTCTTTACAGCTTTATTTTTTAATGACCAAAAATCCTTTTGCTGTTGTGTTTTTTTAGCCCTTGAATTCCTTCTAGTTCAATTCCCATTTATTTTTTATTTTTCTCTAAATTCTATAATTACTGAGGTCTTAAAACACTCAGTGGTATTGATTCATTCACATAAGAATAAGATGTTAATTTTATTCTGTTTGGGGATGGGTGAGGTTATAGTTTCATGTGTCTTGTGAACATTTTCTGAATCCCTGTTTAGTTTTCAGAGGCCGGGAAAGAGGAAGTGACTTAGCAGCTCCTGAGTGGCTGGGGAATTAGTTACAACATGGTCACACAACAAAGCCTGTAATGTCCTATAATGTACCAGATAATGTCCAAGCGAAACCTCATTCAATACAACAGCTGACAAATGGTCTTATCATTGGCAAGGAAACTGAAGCTCACACAGCGCCTGCAGATGGTGTGGGCACTTTTGGACATTTCAACCACTTCAGGGGACTAACTCCTCATTTTCTGCCTGATAGCTATGGTGTGCAGGGAGCATATCCTGCATCTCCCTCTGCAGCCTGGCCCTGGACATGAGCTTATTGGTGTGTGCTGGGAAGCAGTGGCTCCCTCTGTGTGGGCAGTGACTCTCCCACTCAATCCTGCAATCCCTAAGTTACTCACTGTGCCGCTCAGTCTTTCCACACTCTGCTCAGTTCTCCACAGTACACATTTCTTTGAACTAGATATCAAAAGTTGTTCCAGATGGACATTCTGATACAATTTCTTTTGTCTTCCTCATTATTTTGTCTATTTAATAAGCATTCTTAGACTTTTGTTAATGTGACAAGCGCTCTGGAAACAATAAGCAGCAAGACAGAGTCAGACACAAAAGGTAAACAGATACTTTGAAAAGATGACTTAAGACTATAATAAACAGGGCGCCCTGTCCAGGCCTGGAATCCTAGGCCTGACAGGTAAACTGAATCCAGTCTGGACTAACAACAAGACCCTGCCTCAAAAGTCCAAGCAAAGCAAAGCAATGTGAGAAATTCTACAAAAAGTAAACTGTCTTGATCCTGAAGACTTCATCTTTCCTGTGTAAATTAACTGAGGAGGTGAAGGTGGGTTCCTTAGGATGCTGCAGTTGCTTTAAATATTGGTTTCCTTTAAGCTCAATGGTTTATTTTTCCACAGTGGTGACCCTCTTCAGTAGTACAATGTGGCCCTACTCCTCAAGCAATCCTGGCAGACGAATGGAGGGAGGGATTAAGAGGTGAAGACTGAAGCAGCGGTGGTGAATGACTTTTATCCAGCAGAGGCAGAGACAGGCCAATCTCTGTGAGTCCAAGGCAGCCTGGTCTACAAAGTGAGTTTCAGGACAGCTCGGCTACTAGAAATCCAGTCCTAGCCACAACACAAACAAACAAACAAACAAACAAACAAGGAGACCAAGTACTGACTCATTTAGCACCATGTCTGAGAAGCTGCCGTGCAGCAATCAGAGAGGGGGATTTGAGCCAGTGAGAAGCTGTGTGTATGTGTGCATGTTTGTGTGTGTGTGTGCACATTTGTGCATGTGGGTGTGGAAGCCAGAGGTCTACTTTGTGTCTTGTTCCTCGGGCTCCCTCCACCTTGTTTCTCTCAGTGGTCTACAGCTCACAGAATAGGTTTGGCTCACTGGCTGTAAGCCCCACAGAGCTCCCTATCACCACCTGCCCAGCACCTGCCCAACACCTGCCCAGCACCTGCCCAGCACCTGCCCAGCACTATGTTTAGGTTTTCCACCTGGGGTCTGTCCGGGTACTGAATGTTGATCTTCATGCTTATGTAGCAAGCACTTTGCTGGCTGAGCTACCTCTCCACCTATGGGAATCTTCTTTTTGGAGACAGCCATTTCGCATATTCCAGACTAGTCTCAAACTCACTAGCTAAGCATGGCTTTGAGCTTTATGTCCTCCTGTCTCAATTTCTTGAGTGCTGCTATGTTTTGGGAGGTGCTGTAGATCAAACCTAGGGTTTGGTACACATCAGTAAAGCGTTCTACAACTCAGTCACACCACAGCCTTCAGTGGTTGTCTTATAGCATAGTATTTATATCTTCATCCCGTCAACAGGATGTTATTTTACACTTGAAGAAACAGAGGCTCAAAAAGGATCAAGATGTTGCATTTAACAAGTGTAATAGCTGAAGCTAAAAACCAAAACGTACCTTCCTTATCAACAAAACACGTGTTTTTAATAAAGGGAATTCAGTAAAATTACTAAGTATTAAGACAGCTTCAGTATCCTGTGATTTCACTTTTAGAAAGATGGCATTCTGAAAAAAAAAGTGAAAAAGCACATTTTCAGTTCTAACTGTATAACATCCCTCCTCACTCCTACTGGCTATTACAGATTTAGTTTAAAAAAAGAAAAAAGAAAGAAAAGAAAGAAAGGGAGGGGCTGAGATGTCTCATAAGAGTACTGGTTGTTCCTCTAGAGTATCCAGGTTCAACTCCCAGAAACCACATGGCAGCTAACAACAGTCTGTAACTCCAATTCTAGGACACCCCAGCATGCTTCAGTTACACCGCGAGCCTGTACTTTGGAACTCCAAGTTCCAGAATGCAACGCTCCTCCTCCCCTTGGTTCTCAGGGGTCGTCGAGACTACAGTTCCCAGCATGCAGCACCGTCGCCCTTTGTTTTTGACGCCCCGATGGACCCTGCTACGGAAGGACTTTTTGGACTCCAGAGCACGGTTCCTCGAGTCACAGCCCACCTGGGGGCATGTGGCTACGGGGAAGTTCTGCCCGGTTGAATCTGTTCAGGCGAAGCTGCGGAGAGATGGTCTGGCGGCTTTGCAGGACACTGCCCAGGCAGCGTTCCGGGCAGCCCCAGCTGGGTCCTCCCGGGGCCTTCCTGCCTTTGAACAGTGGTGGCGGGCGGGCACTCTGTCCCCGGCACGCTTGAGAGTGGGGGCCGCCATCTCCATGGCCACGGCTGCGAGCGGGCCCTGCGCCGGCGGGTCGCCGCGGGACATCCTTTGGCGCGTGAGTTAACGCGCTATGGCGCTCTCTGCCTCTCTGGTGGGGCTGCCAGACTTTGGCGGTGCCTGCGCGCTTGGCTAATGGAGCCTGTCTTGGGACGGTTTAGGAATAGCGCGAAGGGACCTCACCGCCTTGGGGATTGGGTGCAAGGGTGTGTGGGTGTCCCCGAGTGGAAGTTAGATCTGGAGTGTTGAGCTGGAGTCCGAAGTGGAAGTTTGTCAGAGTGGGTGGGATGACCCGAGTGGAAACTTGGACAGGGTAGAAAAGATGTAGAGCAAAAGGTTAGTGATTCGAGCTGCTGCTTAGTAAATGGCTTGATTCCTTGGGATAGGAAACGGGAAGGGGTGCTCTGTGTTGAAAGAATGTGTGGCCTTAGACGCTGGGGTTGTGGAGACGCTAAACCAGGCGTGTGTGTGTATATATATATACATATACGTGTACATATACATATATATATATATATGTGTGTGTGTGTGTGTGTATATATATATGTATATACACACATATATATTTTTTAAGACTGCCTACTCCAGGCTTCAGCTAAGGAGATCTCACCTCCCTGCACCCATTCTGTGTTTAGGTGGCACAAAGAGAGAAGTAAAGATTCTTTTTCAAATGCAAATAGTAGTGGTTAATGATTATAGCCCAAATGAAGAAGCAGGATTTGCATGACTAAGTTAGAGTAACTGACTTCATGTTTGAGGAGTTGTGTTGAATTTTAGGTTTTGGGTTGGAGGATAGTTACCAGCATCGTGTGGTCAGTACTGCTTCTGCCCGTCTGCATCGCAGCCTTTATCGTCTTCAGCAGCATCGATTTATTCCACCCTATACAGTGGCTGTCAGGTAAGTGGCAATTTTCAATTAAAACATTAACTTTGAGGCTACATAAAGACACTCCCTGCATTTTTATACTCACAGAACTGCCATTTTTGTTATATAAAATCAGCAGGTGTGTCAGAGATTATGTATGATGACAGGACAAACAGACAGATCATTAGAAGACTACATAAATAAACAGCTAGGTGTGATGGTGTGACCCAGTGTCACCGGAGGCAGAGGCAGGAGGACCTGAGTTCAAGGCCAATCTGGGGCATATAGTGAAACTCTAGATACATAGTAAAAGAGAAAAGGAATCCATTTGTCTCTTTCCTTAAAAAAAGAAAAGATGACTTATTTTTTTTTTTTTTTAAAAATTTAGATATATTTATTATATGTACAGCATTCTGCCTGCTTGTATATGTGCAGGTCAGAAGAGGGCACCAGATCTCATTACAGATGGTTGTGAGCCACCATGTGGTTGTGGGGAATTGAACTCAGGACCTCTGGAAGAGCAGCCAGTGCTGTTAACATCTGAGTCATCTCTCCAGTCCTATTTTTGTTTTTTATATGTATAAATCTTTTACTTGCATATATGTATGTTCATTTTGTGCATGCCTGGTGCCTATGGATACCCCTGAAAGAGTTACAGGTGGTTGTGAGCCAGCGGATGGTGGTGGGAACTGAACCCAGGTCCTCTGGAAGAGCCATCTGCTGAGTCATCTCTCCAGCCACCAGTTTTCTTTCTTTCTTTTTTTTTTTTGGTCGGTCTTTCCTTTCTCTGTCATCCACTTAAAATTGTAGATGGAAATTGTGACCCATCTCTTTTTTTTTTTTTTTTTTAAATGTCTAAGCTAGCTAGTTGTAGTAGCACATTCCCATAATCCAACTCTTAAGAGACTAACAGGGGGCTCTGGAGTTCCTGGCTAGCCAGGGGTTCATACAGAGAAACTATTTCAAAAGCAAGAAAAAAAAGCTATACAAATATTTAAAGAATACTTTATTCTTATGTTGTAGCCAACAAAGACAAGAGAGGCCAAAAATAAGGACTGTCAGGGAAGACTTAATACAAAGTCTGCTGAGGAAGAGGAAATGGAAGCAGGCTGAATGTTGATTGGAATCTTTGGATGTGAAAATAAAATTATGTTCAGGAGCTAGAAGGATGCTGAGATGGTGAAGTGCTTGCTGCTCGAGGCTGAGGACCTGAATTTAGACTCACAACATACACAAAAGCCAGCTGTGTGATATGTGTCACAACCCAGTGTGGCATGGGGCTCACTGGCCGGCCAGCCAGCTGCTGAGCTCCAGGCTTAGTGAGACCAAGAGCCACAGAGGAAGAGAGCTAGTGTCACCGCGGCCTTCACGTGTGCGTGCTCGAGCAAACACACTCACACAGAAGCAGTTAAGATCTTATGTCAGTGGCAGCCATGACTGTACCAGGCCCCGAGTACCTTATGTATATTATCTCTTTCCTATAATTCCACTTCATAAGGTGCTATTAAATCTGCTTTGTAAATGTACTACTAAGGTTCAGGATAAGGTGATCTGTTCACAGCATCCAGGTAGTGAGTAAATGAAATCTCTTCAGATTTTGTTTACCCACAGTATGACATAATAGATAATTTTAAAAAATTAAAAAAGCATAAAGGTACAGAATAGGTTTTGAAGTCTTGAAAATATCCCCTAAAATTAAAAAACACAAATTATTTTGGGAAAATTTTTTCTCAATAATATATTCCTTTATTTTTCTTCTAAGAAAGTGTAGGTCATCAAAGAATTAGAATTTGTTGTTGTTTGGCCTTTGGGAATATTGCTACTAAGCAAATACAGTCATGCTTTGGCTGTTGTGTGTCATCTTTGCTAAGATACGCAGGACTGATGAAAGTAACCTGTAAGCTAGTGCAGAGGTGGCAGATGAGTAATGGTGGAGGCTTAGGAAATCTGTGATTAATTTTGGTTTCTGAATTCTACTTTAAAAATAATTGCTTTCATTATTAAGTGAGTCTATTCAGCCAACATGTCCCATGCCTCTTTTGTTCATATTTTTAGATAGTAACATACACACAGTTTAAACTTGGAAGCATGTTGGTTGTTGAGTGTTTTTTGTTTCCACAAGGACCTCATTGGTTTTTGTTGTTTAGACCAGCCCTTTCGATGACTGATAAATTACACTGTTTCCACATTACTTTTACTTAGCTGTAGGCACTAATTGCATTTACTGCATAGAGTTTAAAAATGCTGTTTACATTTTGAAAAGAAACTTGGTCTGTTACTATGGTAGCTTTCCTATGATGAAATGTTTGCATATGGTTGTATTTTCTTTGTTGCTAACATCTGTGTGATTTAAAAGAAATTCTAATGCCATTTTCCAGTACCCAAAACAAAGTCTGAATAACTCATTTTGGAGTTCTTGTGTTGATGTCCTATTGGACCTGACAGCAGCATACAAGTAAATTCTTTAAAAAAAAAAAAAAAAAAAAAAGACAGACTTTGAAAGTTAAAATTATAGTTGTAGAATCTGCTGAGATGGCTCAGTGGTTAAGGATGTTTGCTGTGTAAGTATGGGGACCAGGGCTTGGATCTCAACACTCACAGAACAAACTAGGTATCCCATAGATGCCTGTAACACCAGCTACGAGGGATCTAGTGCTCTCTCAGTCCTGTACCATGTATACAGGTACACAGACATTTACAAATACAACTGTATGCACAAATAAATGAAGTTAAAAACACCGTTGTATTGCAGTGTGCTGAACACAGCTGGAAGACCGAACATTACTAATTCATTTCTCTTGTGTTTTAGATTCTCTCAATGAATTCTATAGTTCCCAAGTAATCTTTTACCTCCTGCTGCTTGCAGTGGTCATTATAATAATAAGTATTTTCAATGTGGAGTTCTATACAGGTAGGTTTAATCTTTTTAAAAGTTTGAGCATCAAGTGTGTTGGCATGTGCTTATAATCTTAGCACTGAGTAGGTTTGAAGGAGAGTCACCATAAGTTTGAGGCCGGCTTCAGCCATGTAGTGTGTTAGACAGTTAGCCTAGTTTAGATGACAGACTTTGTCTCAAACAAAACAAAACAAAACAAAACATAATTCTTCTTACCTAGGGCAGAATTTAAGAAATGTGTGCATAGCCGTATTTTGTTGTCCTTTCAGTTGTACTTACAATTATTTTGGTGTTTCTCTTTTGAAGAGACATTTAGACCTTTCTTTCATGATAGATGGTCATGAGTCTGCTTACAGAAGATGGGCATATAGAGAGGTCAAACCATAAAGACAGAGTGGAGTGTTGGTGCCAGGGGCTGCAGAAAAAGGGGTCAGGAGGGTCTGGGGAGACTTGCCAGCAGTATCCTGTTTCTTATATTTTTTTGTCCTGTTTCTTATATTTTTTTGCTGTAACATCTTTTAGCTCTTAAATATTAAAAGAATTCTATATTAAAAAATAGTATGTAAATTTGTTAAGTCCCTACTGGATATTGTAATATGTATCCATTTTCTTTGCTTTCTTAGTGGTTTTTGGTGGCTAGGTCTTTTTGTCTAGTCAAGCCCTGTTCATTACTCCTCGGCGTATGGCTTGTGCTCTTTTACTCTCTCCTATGATCCTGGGCCAGGTGAGGGCGCTCAAGTTAGTGTTTTTACTTTATTTTACTTTATTTTTATATTTTGAGACCATTTTTCTCTGTGTAGCCCTTCCTGTCTTAGAATTCACTCTGTAGACCAGGCTGGCTTCAAAGTCAGAGTTTGCCTCTGCCTCCTGAGTGCTGGCATTAAAGGCATACACTAGCATTTTTAAAACCTCACTGGCGACTTGGCTCATCTGTAGGAGTAGGCCCTATGTGTGTACCATGTGCCATGCACCCTGTGCTCCCAACTTCTAAGACTTGTGAAGTGTACACTGGGCATGTCTGAGGGAGTACTGAGGGGCACCTTTGACAGAGCATGGCAACTTCCTAGAGGAGCTGATGTCTTATCAGACTTTGAAGGAGCTGTATTAAGCAGACAAAGAAGAGAAATGATTTTTCTAGAGAAGATGGAGCTTGAAAGAACATTGAGTGACATGGCGGGGTTTGTCCTGTTAGGAAGTCAGTCACATACATAATTGGCTTTGGGGGCATTTTTTGTGGGAGGAGGAGGTATTATTAGCCACTTCTTTCCTAAAATGCCATCTGAGCTCTCTTCCCCACCCTGGGCTGTTGCCCACAGTGCCCTTGCTTTCCTTGGGTGTACTAAAAGAAGGTTATTATGCGTGTGTCTGTCAGGGGCCTGGGCTGCCTGCCAGCTCTCAGACATAAACACCTTTACTCCTTTCCCATAGCTGCCCACCATGTCACTTCCAAAGAACTTTTTTGGATTGTTGGAGAGGTCCTGAAAATACCTGTTAGGAGCTAGTGTGGAGGCTCAGTGGGTTAAGGAGAACCAGCTCTAACTTTTGCACATACCTCCCTGCAAATAAATGACTTAATGTAATGAAAATACCTATTCAGAGTTGGGTGTACTGGTACACGTTTGTGATTACAGGCATTTGATATTCATTATTGTGATTTATGTCTTTGGCTTATTTTTCACAGATGGACTCCTAATGAATCTCAAATGTTGAATTAAAGTCAATTTGGAGCTATCTTCTAAATTATTTATGTCACTTAGGAAAAAGTCAGAGTTGGCATTATATTAACTATCTGGGAATACTAGTTTAAAGAAATGAAAGGGCCAGTTGTTTGAGGGCACATCTGTAATAGGGAGACAGAGGCAGGAGAATATCAGTAGTTCAGATATGTCCTCCACTGTACAGTCAGTTTGAGGCCAGCCTGGCAACGTGAGCCCTTGTCTATAAGACGAACAAACAAAAACAAGGAAGTTGAAAAATGTTAATTATGCCCCTTCAAGGCCCTATCTAGAGTCCCTAGTTTTTCTTGTATGTGTGTTTTTTTTTTTCAAGAGTTTTAAAGTTAGGATTATTAGCTTGAGTTTTCTGTATTGGATTTACATTGATTGGGTGTGTGTTTGGTGAGAGGGAAGGCACTGGCTCCTTGGGCTCTAGGTGCCACAGTTAGAAAGCCATGCTGTGCTCTCTCTGCAGTTGTGCCCTCCATCCCTGGCTCCCGACTGGCCCTGATAGCACGGATCCTTCACCCCCAGCAACTCACGCACTCCTTCATACACGCTGCCATGGGAATGGCAGTGGCTTGGTGTGCGGCCATCATGACCAAGGACCAGTACAGTTCTCTCGTGGTTCCCTGCACTGGAACTGAGAGGTATGGTAAAGTTGTCTTCTCTTCTTTCTAGGAAACCTGTTTACTTGTCAAGTCCAAGGAGGCCTATGGAGATCACTGGTGTAGTACCCTGTTTTCCAGACTCACAGGAATTCCTGTTTCTGTGTATCAAGTTATTAAGTGATATTTTATGTTTGAAAAAATTAGCAAAATTTTTATGATATTTGTATGTGGAAGGTGCTGTGTAGGCACTGATGGGTTCCTGAGAGTGATTCAGGGACAGTCTCTAAGCTGCTTCAAAGTTGAGAATGCTCTGACATGGCTGCAGACAGATACCTGGGGAAAGGGACACATGATCCACATGAGTCAGGCGTGGGTTGTCCTGATTAGAGGCTAGTGCTCCCCAGGTCTGCTGTCTTTACAGGCATGCAGAGGCCCTGAGAAGGCTGCCTGGTTAGGAGAGACACAAGAAGCTCAGAGCTCCAGCACCTCCATTAGGTACATGCAGATTATTTATAGCTCCCTATCAGATGAAGTCAACTTGCCTTGGAAGCAAGATGACTGTTGTACACATTCTTACTTCAGATTTCCAAGGAAACAGCAACAGTGAGAATCCATGCATGAGGGGAAATGCTTCATTATCTGTGTGCTCCTGTTTGCCTAAAGTGAGCCATTTGGTGAATTCGGGCCATTTCTTAAGTTATTAACTTGGAATTTTGCCTTCTGGCAAATAGCCTTAAACCAGTGATAATGTGTTTTCAGCTATTAATAGCGTAACTTTCTTCCTCAGCTTCGATAACCCTGCTGCTCAGACCTGCATGAACGAGTATCATCTGTTTTTCCTACTGTCTGGAGCATTCATGGGCTATAGCTATAGTCTTCTGTATTTCATTAACAACATGAATTATCTTCCGTTTCCTATTATACAGGTAAGATATAATTTGAACATTTCCTAGCTATAATTTGGAATTATCAGCACTGCCATGTCTGTGCATATGACCAGCCTCATCTGATCACTTCAATATTTGACAGTAAAATTAAAATGGCTCTGTAGTAAAATCGCCTGACAGCCAAGTTCAGGTCCCTTGAAAGTGCAGTAACACAGGGCAAACTGGGTTTGCCCTGAGGTCAGCTAGCCTGGAGGGTAGCAGTGGACAGAGCCTACCTTAAGCACAGCTTAACTTAAGACGTGTGTCTGTGAGACTTGAGTCTGTTTGAGAGCTAAGCTGTGCTTTCCTGCTGCCACTTTTGAAGGCTGCTCCCTCTTTCCTGGTCAGTCAGTTGCTGTGACATGGCAGGTTGGAGGAGGGGAACCATTCACAGGAAGTGTTGTATGGCCACCTGCTTAGGGGTGTGCAAGTGATTTAAGGACACTCAGTTATTATCTCAGACATGGACATGTAAATACAACCCTTTCGCTTGGTTTGAGTGGCATAGTAAAAACTATGCTTCAGTTAGGGTGTGTGTGTGTGTGTGTGTGTGTGTGTGTGTGTGTGTGTGTGTACACATGCTCATATGAGTATGCTTGCTTATGTGTGTATATTGAGACCAGAGGTTGATGTTGGTTGTGTTTCTCAATTGCTTTTCACTTTAGATTTTTGAGACAAGGTCTCTTACTGGATTTGGAATCTATTAACTTGGCACAGTGGGCTCCAGGGATCCTCCTGTCTGACTACCTAGTGCTAACATAAGCATGGGCTACCATTTCTGTCTTTTCACATGAGAGCGGGGAGACCTGAACTCAGGCTCGCATGCTTGGACGGCAAACACTTGACTCAGCTATCTTGCCAGCTTATTCACTAGGGTTTTTGTTTTGTTTTGTTTTTTTAAAACCTAAACTGAAACAGGTGAGATACTCAGCAGTTAAAAGTACTTGGAGTACAAATTGATGGTCTATCTCAGTCTCTGCCTCCCACAGTGATAACTGTCTAACCTCCAGATGTGCATTTTGACACCTTTACTGGGGACATACACAGACACATTTAAATTTAAAAAATTGAAAAAGCCCCAACTAATCCAGTAGGAGTAAGCCTGGACCTGAGCCGTGAGTTCATGCTGTCTCTGCTTGTGTTTTTATGGACTTCATTTCTGCTCTGGCTGGGAGGCCGTGAAGCAGTCGTGGGGGGACGAGGATGTTGTTCATGAAGAGGGTACGCATGCTAGGGTTCTCCCAGCCTGGCTTGTCATGTGCCCATTGTGTTGGTGAGCAGAGCTGGAGAGAACACATGTGAGGAGGTCGTGTCCTCACCTTCCTGCAGCTGTGAGTGTGTGAACAAAGCTTCTTCCTTAGGAGTGACAGTGGATGCACTCCCAGCATCTCAAGGAGAAAACTTGCATACATAAACACAGAGAAGGAGAAACAGAAAGTGCTGGAGAAAATAGGACACTCCTGAACATCTTGCTGGGTCTCGAGGTGAAACCAACCAATGTATAATAGATATACATTGAACACTTGAGCTAATAATTGACATTGCTGATAAATTATTGTATCTACCATATACTGCCAACTTTTAGTGCTTATTTTTGTAATTTCTTTGGATAAAATTTTGGATTCTTGTATCTCAAAGGTTTATTGTAAGGTGATAAACTTTCACTTTAGATTAACTTTGTAAGATTTTTTTTTTTTTTTTTGAAGTAGGGTCTTAGTAGTCCTGACTCTGGATCTTCTTGCTTCAGCTTCCCAAGTGTTAGTTACAGGCATGTGCTGTACCTAGCTTTAAAATTTTAACATTTGACCAAAATATATATCTGGGACATCTCTTGTAGCTATACGAATGAAGTCATCTGCTCAGGTGGGTGCTGTCCTCCAAGGACTGCTGGGTGGAGAAGTGAGGATTGTGTGGGTGCTTGAAGTGATGGACCTGCCTTTCTTCATCAGTGAGTCTCCTGAAAGGTGACTACAGAGGGGATTGGTAGGGAAGAAGTAAATGTGAGAAGACAGGCCACTCCCATCCACTTTGCTTTATTTTATGTGAGACAGGGTCTCACTATGTAGCTTGCTTGTCCCATAACACACACACACACACACCAAACTGGCCTTGAACTCACAGACATCTGCCTGCCTTTGCCTCCCACGTGCTGGGATTAAAGGTTTGAGCCACTGTGTTTGGCCTACTTACTTATTTTTTTAGACAGGATCTCATTATGTACCCATGACTGTCCCAGAGCTAGCTATGTAGGACAGGCTGACCTTGGACTTGCAGATATCGTTCTGCCTCTGATTCCTAACTGATGAGGTTACTGGTTATATACCACGACCTTCCTAGCATAGCCACTTCAATTACACGGCCAAACTCAACAGAAAAGGGACTTAACAGTTTGAAAAAAAAAATTACATTTATTTATGGCGTTCCTGTGTTTGTGTTTGTCCATGTGTGTCTGTTCATATGCACATGCCATATGTTCATATGTGTGTGCCACGGAATGTGCATGGAGTCAAGGGATAACTGTGGGACTCAGTCCCTTTCTTCCACTGAGTGGGTTCCAGGGATTGAACTCAGGGTATCAGGTTTGGCAACAAACCCCCCTATCTACTAGTCTTCTCACCAGTCCCATGCCCCTCCCCTTTTTAACAAGCAAAAATAACAATTATTATTATCATCATTGCTGTAATTGGTTTTGGTGCTGCCTGTCAGCCAGTTTTCTAAGAATAATAGAGTTTACATATTGTACATATCATTTAGTAGTTTTTAATGTAACCTTTGAGAAATTTGATCAGCCCGTTAGTTATTTTGCTTTAAGCTTGCTTAATATAATTAAAATGCTCATGTCAGATATTATTTTATTTTTATTCTTATTACTATGACCATCATTACTATTATTTTAGACAGTGTTTCCCTGTAACTCAGTATGTAGACCAGGCTGGCCTTGAATTCACAGAGGTCTGCCTGCCTTTGCCTCCTGAGTGCTGGGATTAAAGTTGTACACCATCAAACCCTGCCTGGATTCCTCTTTTTTTTTTAGGTTGATTTTTTTTTTTTTTTAAATTATGTATTTGTGAGCATGTGCATTTAAGTACAGGAGCCCTGAAGAACCTGGAAATCCTTGGGATTTGGAGTGACAGTCAGTTGTGAGCTGCCTGATGCTGATTTTGGGAACTGGGCCTAAGTTCTCTGCAGAAGCAGTAAGAGCTCTAAACCACTGAATTGTCTCTCTTGCCCCCTTTAATGACAAGTGTGACGGGAAAGATTCCTAATGTTAATATTGACAAAGGAGTGAGCTTCGCTACCAGTGTGCCCGCCTTTTGTGCAGCCTTAACCGGGTGAAAGCAAGCTGCAGAGACTTAGTGCAGCAGCTAGTATGTTGTACGTTTTAACTGAGAAACATTTGAGCTTGGGCGCAAGTGGAGGGATGGATGGTGGGTGCTCTCTGCCTTGGTAGTGATTACACGAACTGCTGTAGGAACTGTATCTTCCTGTGGTGAGGTGATAGGGTGGTGGCACCAGTGGCTACGTGCAGGAACAGTTTCATGTTTGTACTTTGAAATCTTTGACTGCATCAATACAGTGGATGCTGTACGGTTGGTGATCACATAGCCATGCTACAATCATGGTATCAAAGTAGTTTCCATCTGTTACTGCAATTCTTTGCTTTTCTTTAGCTTCTAAAATTCCTTAAGTTTATAGGGTCAGTCCCAATATCAGTGTTCCGTTAGCATTTTGGGAGTAAATGGTGGGAAGGAGAAGAAGCAGTTAGCCAATGTTACTGAAGTATGGTTTTGTTATTTTTTCAAAAATGACAAAATGGTTTGGTAATTTTTTTTTTTTTGTTAGAATTGGCAGATAATAAGGCACTACTTTTATTTAGCAAATTTGTTGATTTTGAGATAAATAGAGCAATGTGACGGGCTCAGAATTGCAACGTACAGGAGGCTGCACGATCTGATGCCTGGGCTGGTGCTGCCAGGTGTCTACAGGGAAGTTAGTGTAGAGTGTGCAGGGTCAACACAGAGCTGTCTGTGAGAATATGGACTGCGAGGCTGGCCCGCTGGGATCTGTAACCCAGACTTACCTTTAGCTAGCCGTTTGGATTGCTTGTTTACACTCTTCATTCCTTGGTTTTGTCATCTGTAAGATGAAACTAGTAGTCCATCTCCCTTTAGAGAGTTGTGAGATTTAAATGACTTAAAATGATCACAACAACCTGCAGCATGGTAAGTGCTAGAAAAACATTCCCTACTGTTGTCTGCTTCCCTTTATTCGTGGGTTTGGTTTCTGCAATTTTATTCTCAGTAGTTAACCATAATCTGATTATCATAAATAGAAAATTCCACAAATAGTACATTTTAATCAAGAACTAGACACTAGTATTTTATTTTTATTAGAATTTTATTGTTATTTTACTAAAACATTTTTTTTTTAATTTATTTATTTGTTTTATGTATATGAACACTCTGTAGCTGCCTTCAGACACAGCAGAAGAGGGCATCAGACCCCATCAGATCCCATTGCAGATGGTTGTGAGCCACCATGTGGGTGCTGGGAATTGAACTCAGGACCTTTGAAAGAACAATTGGTGCTCTTAACCTCTAAGCCATCTCTCCAGCCCCAAAACATTTTTTTATCGTAAGTATGTTTTATATGTAGGAACAAGTACAGTATATATAGGGTTTGGCATTGCCTGGCATCTACTAGGTTTTGAGATACATTCCCCAGGAAAAGAGGGGGCTACAGAGCTATTATGTTTTCTCATACATTCCTGAACATCTGGCCTAGAGAGATGGCTCAGTGGTTAAGAGCACTGACTTGCTTCTTCCAGAGGTCCTGAGTTCAATTCTCAGCAACCACATGGTGGCTCACAACCACCCTGTAATAGGATCTGATGCCCTTTTCTGGTGTGTCTGAAGATAGCTATAGTGTACTTATATTTAGTTCTTAACATCATATGGATTGGTATTGTTAATTTTCTTATTTCTGATCTTAGTTGTATAGTGTAAAAATTGTTAAGTTATTTAAGCATCAGAATAGTTTGTCTTTTGTACAGTTTTAAGTTCTAAATTATATTTCTCTATGTGTGTGTGAATGTGTGCATACACATAGCTTATGGGAGTTGGTTTTCTTGTACTATATGGGCCTCGTGTGGGATAGAACTCAGATCATCAGGCATGGCAGCAGGTATCTTTATCCACTGAGCCATCTCATAGGCTTCTGTTTAGGTTTGATTTTGGGTGGTGGGGATTGACCCAGGCCTCATACATGCTAGGCAGTCTGCTGCATCAAATGCCTTGCTGCAGCCCTGCTCTGAATGCCTGTGTCTCGCTTGCCTGTGTTAGTCGTTGTTCACCCAGGATGATGCTGAGTGTGTCATTTGACTTTTTTCTTGTTGTTTTTCACAGCAGTACAAATTTTTACGTTTCCGGAGATCTCTCCTCTTACTAGTTAAACATAGCTGTGTGGAATCCCTGTTCATGGTCAGAAATTTCTGCATTGTATATTATTTTTTTGGTAAGAATTTCTACTTTCTAATATAGTTTATTATTAGCTCATAGTGTAGAAAATGTCAGTTACAAACTCACTTTTTATTCAGTTAGTATTTTCATATTGTTGTGCTTGGTCAGCCCACTGATTTCATTGTCAGGATTTGGTAAGGGGATTGTTTATTAAAGGAAATGGGGTGTGTGTGTGTGTGTCTATAAAATACTCTTTAAACAGAGGAATCTCTTGTGTTTCAGTACAAGGTAAATTGTAGCATTTATGTTCACCTCAGGAAAACAGGCTGCACAACTCAGAACAGAAGACCTGTTGTGGAGGCTGACAGCAGGGCAAAGGGAGCTGCTCAGGGGCCTAGTGTTCAGTCATGCAGAGTGAGAAAGTTCTGGAGATCTGTGCACAACAGTCGGGGCAAAGAGCTTGTGCTGCACCATTGAAGATGGCAAACATGTCAGAGCCAGAGAGCAGCTGCAGGAGTTGGTTCTCTCCTGTCATAAGGGTTCTGGGAATTGAACTCAGGTTGTTAGACTTGGTGGTGGTCTTTTACCTGCTGAGCCATCTCACCAGCCTTGAAGCTCCACAACTACGTGCTCTGTTCTCTGCATGAGTGGGAGGCAGGGCTGACTGACTTCTTACCTGTAGATTGAGACAGTAATGAAATCGGTCATAGTTCATGATGCATATCTCTTACCCACAAGCTTTGTGTACTGAAAAGCTGGAAGTGCTGCACACAGTCCATCATAGTTGTCCTGCTTGGTTTTGTTTTAATAACCATGGTGACTAAGACAGGTATGTCAGGATTGTACAAGGAAAGACTTCCAGGATTTAGAAATTATTTTCTTCTCTATTCCTAATTAGACGACCTCGAATTTTAACTGAGGTCTCCCTGTGTACTTGAACCTCATAGTTTAAAGCATGGTGAAGAGTTGTTTTACTGACTTTTCCTGTTCCTCTCTTGGTATTGTTCCCTCAGGCCATATTCCCAAAGCGTGGATTAGCGCTGCACTGGACCTTCACACAGATGAGTGAGTCAAGTCTGATTTGACCTGTTTCTTTCCTTTTAAATTTCAATACTTTCTAGCAACTTTGTTTAGGTTTATCTTTTAACTTCTTTTAATTGAAATAAGAATCAACAGATGAGAGGGAGGTACTTGGTATGACAAGAAGGTGCTGGCTCACGCCCCTGCCCGTCCTGTTTATAGGTTGAGAACTCCACTCAGTTGCTCACTCCTTAGCTGCTGTGAGGTCAGATGAAGGCTAAGCAATCCCTTGGCTCCATGTTCTCTCTGGCTTCCTCAGCAGTCAGTCTATCCTGTGACGGACTTACTAGCTTCTCGAGATATGCTCTGTGCCATTGCGTTACATTAGTCTGCTTCACTTTAGCTACCCAAACATGCCAGTATATTTCAATGTATATTTGAAAATCACTAATTTTTTGAGTCATGCACTGGTATGGACAAAGATGCGTATGTATACACACATACAGTTCTCAGAGGGAAAAATGCATTTGTTTTTTAATGCATGTAGCTTTCACAGTTTAAAAATACAAAGGTGTCTAAAAGAGTATGGCACATAGCTTTAACCCTAGCATGAGAGCAGATGCAGGAGGCTAACCTGGCCTATATAGTGGGTTTTAGGTTAGCCAAGGCTACATAGTAAGACCTTGCCTTAAAAAAACAAAACCAGGGCTAGAGAGGTGGCTCAGCAGTTAAGAGCACTGACTGCTCTGCCAGAGGACCTGAGTTCAATTCCCAGCAAACACATGGTGCCTCACAACCATCTGTAATAGGATCTGGTGCACTTTTCTAGTGTGTGTCTGAAAACAGCCGCAGTGTACTCATATAAATAAAAATAAATAAATAAATCTTTAATACAAAACCAAAACAAGAGAACAGGAGATAGCCTTCTGTCTCTCTCCACTCACTCAGAGCCTCTCCCAGACATAGAAATAGCGATCCATTCTGTTGCTGTGCCATCAGTTACCTTTTATACTAAAGAAGAGTGAGCTTTCTGAGATGCATGTCCCATGTCCTTGTCATTTATTATGTGTCAGAATTTATCCTGTTGATCCAATCTTTGCTTTATTAAAAATGAGTGTAATTTTTTTAAAAGCTGGGTTGTGGTGACAGATGCCTTTAATCTCAGCCTGAGGTTTCCCCTCTGTTTCCCTACATGCCTCTGAGGGAGTGTTAGGGGACGAGCTTCAGAGAGGTGCCAGCAAATAGGGGCTGTTTCTCAGATGGAATCCTTGTCTTTGCATGGAGTTAATGGTACTTGCTGCTTTCCTAGGCAGGCTCACAGACCTCTTGACACGATAGGTGGCCTCCTGAACATCTCATTACTCTACCATGTATGGCTGTGTGGTGTCTTTCTCTTGATGACTTGGTATACCTCATGGATACTCTTCAAAATTTATGCCACAGAGGTCAGTATTGGAGGTTTTTTTGTCACTACTGTTGTGTTTCAGAGTATAAAAAGTTGTGCTCAAAGCCATGCTACTCAGTTGGTTTTCAGTCTCATTGCTCACTCTGTTTCTGAGGGACAGAGTGTCTGCAACATATTAAATGGGGTTAATATGCACCACATACGTGCCTGTTGGTATGGATTCCCCTGAAACTAGAGTTAATATACAATTATGAGCTGCCAAGTGGGTGCTGAGCCTTGAACCTGGGTCCTTTAGAGGAGCAACCAGTACTTCAAATTGTTGAGCCATTTCTCCAGCCCAACAAAAGTATTTTTAAGGGAAGAATTGCCTTTTTTAAAAAAATGATCTTGATGTGTTTGTCACAGAAGTGTTTTATTTGATCTTACTATCTTTGTGGTAATTTTCAGTGGTTTCACAGGATCTCTGTTCCTGGACTTTGTTTCTATTAATAGATATCAGTTTAATAAAATTGGGACAGCAACACTTTAGAAACTTCATGTTTATTAGTGTTTTGCTTACATGTCTTTCTATGTATCACATGAGTGCGTGGTGTCTGGAGGCCAGAAGAGACCACTGGGTCTCCTGGGTCTGGAGTTAAAGACACTTATACCCTTAGTATGTATGCATGTACTGAGAATCAAACCTAGGTCCCCTGCAAGAGCAGCCAGTGCTTTTAACTGCTGGGCCATCTCTTCAGCCCCCACACAGTAGCACTTCTTTTTAAACAGTGCTTTACAAGGAGCACTAACGATGTTGATTTGACTATATTTGTTTCTTTATAATGTTGGCCAGTGCTTACTGACTATAACAAGGTCAGGAACAGAATTTCTTTTACATTCTTTGTATCTGATTGTATCCAACAGGCTTATGTGTTCCCTGTTCAGCCACCATTTGCCGAAGAATCAGATGAATGCCTTCCTAAAGTGTTAAATAGCAATCCCCCACTCATTATAAAGGTACCAGAAGTGTGCATCTTTTAGCTTCACAGTTATCTTGGACTTACCTTAGAGAATTAGAGGTCATACTTAGCATGGCTAGGCATTTAGATATATTTTTTGAGAGCCTAAAATAGTGGTTTTCAACTTGTAGGTTTGTGACCCCTTTGGGGAGTCAAATGACCCTTTCTCAGGGGTTGCCTAAGACCATCTGAAAATACAGATTCATAACAAAAGTACAGTTACGAAGTAGCAATGAAAATAATTGTATGGTTGAATGTCACCACAACATGAGGAGCTGCATTAAAGGGTTGTAGCATTAGGAAGGGTGAGAACCACTAGTCTAGAATCTTCTAATATTGGTATTGTAAAAATTACCTGCTAGTCTTTTTTTTTTTTTTTTTTTTAAATTCAAGTGATTAAATATGAAAGCAAAGTACCCTGTGATGCACCAGCTATGTATGTATGTTTCCCAGGATGGCTTTCAACTCTTGGATTGTCCTTCTCTCTTAGCTTCCTGAGTAGTGAAGACCACCGGCGTGTGCTGCCACTCTAGCTAAGACAGCTACCTATCCATAGAAGATATGTATAAGATGTACCTCTCAAACATAAGATGTAGTGGTAGCCAACTAAAGGCATAACTTTGACGAACCATTCCTCCAAATCCAGCAGAAACACTGGTGTATTTTTAATTGCTGGATCAGGACATGCTTTATCCATGTAGTGTTTGTGGTCAAAGGTAGTATGCTTGATTGTGCATTGATATACAAGTTATTTGTAATTCTAAAACAAATCATAATCATAAAAGTTAAAGACATTTACAAATCAAACGAAAAGAAAAATTTGCTTTGATTCAAATTACAATTTGAAATTGTAAAGGAAATCTAAATATAACAGGATATATCTTACCCTGTTAAAAGATCATAGTGCCTTATTTATTTTATATATATGTTTTTTTGTTGTTGTTGTTGTTTTCGAGACAGGATCCTGCTATGTAGGCCAGGTTGGACTTGATTTTGCAATTCTCCTGCCTAAGCCACATTCTAAGTGCTAAGTAAGAGAACAGGCATGCTCTGATGTGTCCAGCTGGATTAGTATTTTAAAATTACTTAAAAGAAATTGTTGGAACCCCGTGCTTTTGACATAGTCTAGAGAAGCATGAACAAGTAGGGAAATGAGCTATTGTACCACTAATTGCTAGTAAGTATTAGCCACTCACTTGGCCATTTACTAAATCTTACTATAGAAGGTTAGTGTCAGGTGCTGTGGGTTATGTTGGGTAGGACAATGGCTAAGACACATGGCAGCGCTAAGTTTCTACTGGCAAGAGCAGTGCCACCACTGACTTTCTGTGGTGGTCCCATAACCAGACTGCTCAGGACTGATGCTTTGAAGAAGTAAAGAGGCTTGCCAGGGAGAAGATAGAGTTTAGGAAAGAGCAGTAGTTGTGTGTTTTGTGTGATGAGCAGTGGTGAGCAAGACGACGTCCCTGTCTCTGTGGCCTCGCACTGCTGAGTAGAAGCAGATGAAGCAGGAGGCATGTGTGTAATGTGTGAGTGTGTGTGGAGGACAGGAAGTTATTACAGGAGGAAGGGATATTGCTTGGAGTTAACCCTACAGACGTGAGAACAGTAGAGTTCTGTCGTTGGTGTGTGTAGCCAGAGCCTACAGTGGAGGGAGAGAGAGGATGAGTGCTGCAGAGATCTAGAAGGGAAGGTTGTGGTTCTGAAATACTCTTTTTCCTTGGATATTTAATGAGTCTAGCTTTTATGTATGATTTTGTTAAAGCTTTAACAGTCTTTCTTTGTTCCTTTCAGTATTTGGCCTTACAGGACCTGATGTTGCTTTCTCAACATTCTCCTTCTCGAAGGCAAGAAGTTTTCAGCCTTAGCCAACCAGGTATTGCTGAGAGTCATAGACTTAACTGGGCTTGTGTGTGCTCGGAGTGCCC
>NC_047662.1:42363884-42451384 GCF_011762505.2 Arvicanthis niloticus | reverse complement strand
TTTAAAAAAGAAGAAAAACAAGGACATGATGGCTCAGCCTGCCATGGTTATTAGCCTGCCTTCAAGCCTGATAACAAGAGTTGCCACCCCAGGACTCACATGGGAGCAAGAGACAAGCAATTCTGACAAGCTGTCCTCTGACTTCTACACATGCTGTATGGCACGCACACACACACACACACACACACACACACACACAGAGTAAACGAATAGATTAATTAATTGATCAATTAAAGCTAAGACTAGGACTAACGGTCTTCTGCCCACAGCCCCGATCTGCTTGTGAGCCTGAGTCCCCAAGTGAACAAAGCAGACGGAAGCCATGGACAAGGTGTGGAGTTGCAGCGGGAAAGAGCAGGTGTGTTTAAGCATGTAAACAGGGAATAGAAATTGGGTATGGAGGTACAGGTAGCCGAGGGCATTAACCACCATGCCATGTTGGTGACAGAGAGCCATCAGGGCTCCCATAGGAACTCTTCAGCACTCTTATGTATGACTCCAATAAGCCTACAGGTGCCACCTCCTACCCAGGATTCAGACGGAAGGGACAGAGAGAGAGGACCCTCTCATGGTGTACAAGTCTTTGACACGTCTTACCTTACACACCGAAGACTGGGCCCAGGGCTCCAAGAGTGTACAGAAGGAAGCAGAAGCCCCCGACCAGCCATTGATGACTTTCCCAGAACAGCCCAGGCCCTTCCCAGTGGTGTTCGCCCCGTGAGCCCGGATCTGCTCATTTGGGCTTTTCCAGGGCAAAAGGGAGGAATGGAGAAGGAAAGGTCCACCCAGGGGTCCGCCCAGCCCACAGCCTAGGTGCATATTTGTGCCACGCAGAGCGCGGTTTCACCTTCCCCAGCACACTCAGGTTTCTAATGCTCATCCTTCTGCCACCTCTTGCACACCTGCATCCTAGCCTGGGTGACAGCCCTCGCTGCAAGCCCTCTTCTCTCCCACAGCTTCAGCAGCAGCTGCCTCCCAACCGGGGCCCCAGCACAGGAATCCCAAGCCGACCCCACCCCCTTCTTCCACCTGACTGCTGGTCAGGCATTCCAACTCACCCATCTCGGTCCACCCCACCTCCCACCCTGCACCAGGCTGATAGTATTTCTGTGACCCACACAACCTGGAGGGCGATCATGCTCCTTGTCCTGCCCCTTTCTGTGTTCTGCTGGAAGCAGCTGCCTAGACGGAGTGGTCGGAGTGCAGTGCCCAGTGTTAGACCGCATCTAAGCAGACGAAGCCAAGTTCCGCAGCTTGACTGTGCCCCTCACCTGCCCTGGCGCCCTGGGGACTGATTCCTACCTTTCTGTGCTTGTTTCTGTATGTAAAGAGGCCGGTGTTGGACTCAGTAGAGCCCCCGATGAACTGACGTGAAAAGACGCAGGATGCCCTGGGCCCCAGTTCTCAGTGCAGAGGTCCAGGCCCCTTCCCATTTCCACCTGCCCCCACAGTCCCTGTCACCCGCCTATGTGCCTCCACCTCCCCTCCCCATCCGCTCGCAGATTCTTTCCAGATGTGCGCAGCGGGAGGAGCCCGAAGACTGGGACTGAACATCGAGTAGAAAAAGCGTCCCCTGCCCCCTGCTCCTGATCCCACAGGGGTCCCGCCACCCCTATGGAGGTGTACCTAACCATGCCCCTTGCGCAGGGTCCGCGGGACAGGGCGGGATACCACGACCCTCCCGCATCGCGCCTGGGGCGGTGGGAGCACGGCGGGAAGTCAGAGTGGGCTGCCCGGGCGTGGCTGGTGCCGGTGGTCCCTCGGCTCACCGGCCGCCCGCGTCCTACCTGCCGCTGCGCGCCGCGCCGTGGGCGGAACAGGCTCCCGGGTGTCCGCTGCGCTCCGCGGGCGCCGGCTCCTGTCATTCAAGTCGAGCCGTGGGCTCAGCGAGCCAAGTTTTGTTGTGGGTTCTCTCTCCCCGCCTCTCCCCCGGCCCCCGCCCCGCGTGCATCTGCCGGACGCCGGCCTCTCCCGACACAGCCGCAGGGTCCCGCCGGGCGCGGGGAGGGAGGGAGGGCCTGCGCCCACGGCGCCGGGCTTGGCGAAGACCCCACTTCCCGGGAGCTCGCGCCGCCGCCCCGGCCCCTCTCCGCCCCGGCCACCGACCACGCCCCCAACACCCGGTGCTTCCAGCGCACCACCTCTGCTTGCCAGCCTGCGGGGTGGAACCGCACCCAGTCAGGCCCCCCGCACCTAAGGAGAAGGAGAGCCGAGAAGACTCCTTCCATCCAGTTCCTCGGCGCTCAGCTTCTTCAAGCCTGAGAAGGTTTTGCAACCTTTCCAGGCACAAGTACCTTTCCTGTTCCCTCTCCCACCCTAGGGTCCTGAGCTGTGGCAAACAAGGCGTCAGCCAAGACCCTGCTGGACCCCTTCCCGGCAAAATTCCTCGTTCTCCTCCTCACCATCCGCCCTCACTCCACTGGCCCTGGGCCCACAACTTGATGAACCTTGAAGGAGAGTAAACTGGACCGGGGTCTTCATGCACACAGGTCCTAGTCATGGAGAAGGCAAGGGACTGAGCAGGGAGCACTTAAGGCACCACCATATTGCTCCCAGGAGCTGAAAATGGTTCCAAGCAAAGGCACATTAAGTACTAGCAGCTGAAGCAACACTGTTTGGCGCCAAGGGCTTCTTGGTGGAAAGGCGGTGGGACTGGGTTTGGGTGCTACTTGGCACCTCTGCTGTGAAGCAAATCTGACTAGAATAAGCACTCTGGCCTTTGGTCAGAACCCACCTGGCTCTCAGAGAGGAATAAAGATAATAAATCAAACATGGAACCACTTGGCTACCTAAACTGTCAAGGCCCTGAATGGTGCTGCCAGGCGTTCTGTTTATATCTTCATGCATGAGTCTCTAGTCCTTACAGCCCTGCAAAGGAAGACTGTTTATATCTCCATGCATGGGTCTCTAGTCCTCACAGTTTATATCTCCATGCATGGGTCTCTAGTCCTCACAGTTCATATCTCCATGCATGGGTCTCTAGTCCTCACAGCCCTGCAAAGGAAGATTATTCCTTTATAGGATGTGGCTTATGCCAGGCTGTGTAACTAACATCATCACTGGGAGCCAGAGGTTCTGGTCCATCTATCCATCCCAATAGCCGTCTGTGATGCAAACAGGCAGGTAGGAGAGTGTTTGAACCCATGGCCATCTGTTTCCATTACCCATCACTGAAGAACTTAACACGCATGGGAAAGGGAAATATTTTGCCTTCTTTGGCCTCAAATTCCAATCCTCTCTGAGCTCAAACTTGAAAGTTGGTATGATTCACAAGATTGGACAGAGCCCAACAGAGATGCATCTCGTGTTTTCTGGACAGAGCCTAGATTCAAGTGGAGCTAAAAGAACTGGAATCTATTGACTGGATTATCCATGAACCAAAAATCTAGAACAAGGAAAATCAGCACATGCTGAATGCCAACGAAATGCCAGGCACTGTCTTTAAATATCCTGGCCAACTCTGTGGGGAAGGTACCGTAGGCTATACCTGGAAGGGCCGGGGTGTTTTAGGGGCCAGGCACTTGGAACACTACACACTCACTTCCTCCATCATCAAACCTAGCTGCCAAGCCAGTGCCCACACACACACTGTGTCTGTGTGGTGCTGAAGGCACAGGCTACATTACAGCCTGCAGTGATTGTGAGTGTCTCAGTAGGAAACGGAGGTGATCCTGCTGCAGAAGCAAGCCCTCTGGCTTTCAGACAGGCTGGGTACCACTGTGACTACCTGTGCTGATTCTGCTCCTTCCCGATGCTTCTCAGTGTCCGCATCTGTTCGGTCTAGGATCACTACAGTGCATGGGATCAAGTACAGGTTTTGGATGAAGACCTGGGTCCAAAGGAAAAGAAGATGCCTGTAATCCTACCTTTTAGGCGGCTGGGGCAGGAAGATAGCAAGTTTGAGGCAGCTGGACCATACAGTGAAATTGTGTCTCATCAAAAAGTGGTGGGGTCAGGGGGAGGGTGGAGATGGCTCATCAGGTAAAACATGTGCTGCACAAGCCTGGTGACCTGAGTTCAGATCCCCAGAACCCATGTGAAAGCCACATACTGTAGCTCATGCGTCTGTGACTCTGGAGCACTCCGATGAGGAGATGGGAGGTGGACAGAATCCCCAAAAGCTGTCTCCATGGAGCACAGAGTGAGGGCTCACACTGGAGAGGTTGTCCTGACTCCCTACACTTACACTCTAGTGCCCATGCCTGAATTAACACCAGCAACACACACATACGCTAAGATCTTTTTTAAAGATGACAAGTGTCGAAGAAATAAGAAACTCCTGTACTGCCGGGCCAAGTGCCTTCTAATTAAAAAGAGAAGGAAGCAACACAAAAGGGGGTGGCGGGGAGACACAGCCTGTGTGACATGGAGCTAAGGACATGAAGGACAAGAAGGCTTGTGGAGTGGGCGTGGGGAGTTGACATTGAAAAGGACCAGCACCCTACTTATTATTCATTATCATTAGAGAAGAAACGGATTCCTCCTGCCTTGAGCTCAGGACTCCAGACCAAGACCGTTCCTTATCCAGTAGCAGAGTCCTGAATGCTGAGCTGCAGACAGGGGCTTGATCAGAGTGCTGTTTGGTTCTATGAGCTCTCTCTGAAGGCTTGTTGTTACACTGTTGTTTTACGATTAGTACTGGGGATTGAACTCAGGTCCTTGTGCACGCTAGGCAAATGATCTGCTAAGCCCGATCCTCAGCCCTCTTGGTTTTTTTTAATTCTATTTTTTTTTTTTTTTTTTTTTTTTTTGGAGACAGGAGCTCATCAAGTTGCCCACGTCTTGAACTTTTGATCTGCTTGCCTACTACTTCTTAAGCAAGTAAGCTTATAGGCCTGCAACTGTCACATCTGACTGAAGGCTTTTGACAGAGGCCAAGATTTGGGGCTGTGGAGATGGCTCAGTTGGTAAAGTGCTTGCAGGAAGACCTGAGTTCAATTCCCAGCACCCATATCTAAAAAAATAAAGTATAATGGCATGCACCTATAGTCTCAAAAATTGGAGGTGCTGGGTGGAGACACGATCCCTGGGGCTTGCTTGCAGTTAGTCTAGCTTAATTGGTGAATTCTAGGCTCTCTCAAAATAAGTTAAAAATGGTGGAAACAGCCGGGCAGAGGTGGCGCACGCCTTTAAACCCAGCACTTGGGAGGCAGAGGCAGGTGGATTTCTGAGATCGAGGCCACCCTGGTCTACAGAGTGAGTTCCAGGACAGCCAGGGCTACACAGAGAAACCCTGTCTCAAAAAAAAAAAAAAAAAAAAAAAAGGTGGAAACACAGACCAGTTGGTAGAGTGTTTGCCATGCAAGCCTGAGGACCTGAAGTCTGGATCCCTAGCACCCATGTAAAAGCCAAACATGGCAGCACATCTGCAAAGCACCCTAGTATTGTACAGATAGGCCAACCCTCATGGGCCAGCCAGTCTAGCAAAACCAGTAAGCTTGAGGGACCCTGTATCAAAAACTAAGGTGGAGAGCATCTGAAGAAGACCTCTGGTCTCCAAAGACATGTGCACACATGCACACATGAACACAGACAAAGACAAAACTCAAGGAAGCAGGGAATTATGGGAAAACAACAGCTGGAGGCAGAATTGAAACTTGGGTCTTTAGGTTCTGGTCCAGCAAGCTCCTCATGTGCAGCAGCCACTCAGTGGTCCGAGGGCAGGAGCAGTCAGGGAGTACACCCGTGGGGCTTACACACTAAAACTTGAAAGCTTTCGAAGAGTCCACGTCTTCCAAAGTTATGAACAAGTCCACGTATAAAAAGTAAACAAGCGGCCATGTCTCAGGGTTAGTACAGGTCTACGGTTGCTGCCTGAACTCTGCTCACCACCAGTCTTCATTGCCAAGAAGTTCAACTGATTCTTCTCTTTCTTTTTTTAAAGATTCATTTATTAATCTATGAGTTTTTGGCTTGCCTGTATGTGTGTGTACGATGTATATACCTGGTGCCCAGGGTGTCAGATAGCCCTGCAACTGGAGTTATGGATGGTTTTGAACTACCATGTGGGTGTTGGGAATTGAACTGGGGTTCTCTGGAAGAGCAGCAAGTGCTCTTAACCACTGAGCCATCTCTCTGGTGCTCGAATGATTTTCAACCCAATTTCTCATCCTGTATTTCTTCCCTCTATGTGTAATCACAAAGCAAATTTGTACCCTCCCTGATCTCTCCTTGCTCACATGTGTGAGCTGGTGTCACACCCTGCCCTTGGGTAGCATCTTGCCACGCCTAAGGCTTCTTTGAAGTGCCTAAGCCAACCATTCATGTAGTGTCTTTGTGTCCATTTATTTCCACCTAGGCACCTAGTATGGGACAGCCCTGTGTCTTTCACACTGCAGAAGGTACCATATTCTAAAAAGTGAATTATAAAATAACTTGCAAGTGAAAAAAAGGTTAACAGTGGATAGTTGATTATATAATTAGTATTTAGTTTGTAACTTATGCAACCTTTTTAAAAAAAAGATTTATTTTATTTTTAATGTATGTGAGTACACTGTAGCTGTCTTCAGACACACCAGAAGAGGGCATCAGATCTCATTATAGATGGTTGTGAGCCACCATGTGGTTGCTGGGAATTAAACTCAGGACCTCTGGAAGAGCAGTCAGTGCTCTTAACCGCTGAACCATCCCTCCAGCCCCCTTATATTCTTTAAAGATTACATTGTAATTACTTTTATGTGTGTGTGTGGGGGGGGAAAAGCCTAGGTAGGAGGAAGTGGGAGGCAGGGGGGCCTCTGCCTCCTAAATGCTGAGATTAAAGGCATGCATTACTATGCCTGGCCAAGAACCATTAAAATTTAATTGCCTCTAACTTAGCAGTAACTAAATGAAAAGATAAAGAGCCATTTAGTATGACATTCAAAGACTTAGATTTTGCCAAACATTATGGTTCTAACCACCCTATGCAGCGACTGCTTCTGAGCACAACAAAATCCATAAATATTATTAACCAGGAAAGAAATCAGCCAGGTTGTACCTCCATGTAAATTACCCACTCTGGTGAGGATTAGGGATTTGTACTAAGCAGCTGAAGAGGGGCCTGAAAGATTTACAGGCTATCAGGAACCATAGCCAAGCCTGGCCAAATTTTAGTTTTTCTCAATAGAGAGTTACAAAATCTTCTGGAAAGGTCTGATCTTAGATGTGTCTGGAGACTGCTGCAACAAACAGCTCTTTAATTCTTGGTAAGAACAGAGAATATTGGGCTAGATTTCTGGCCCTTGACAAGTGTGGAGTCTGATTCCATTTGGCTGGACGTTTTATCTGGTATGGGATTCTAGCCAGACTTCTTGAAGAACTATTTTTTAAAAAATCTAAAACTCACTGCCTGAAGTGGTGGTCATATAGTCAGCTCTCCTGGAACTGGAGTTAGAGAATGTTCAGTCACTGTCGGGTGCTGAGAACCAAACCCAGGTCCTCTGCAAAAGCAACAAGTATTCTTAATGGCTGAGCCATCTCTTTAGCCCCTCAACTAAAAAAAGAAATTATTTTTATTGTCTTTATTCAAGTGTGTGTGTGTGAGTGAATGCCACGTATGTACAGGTACAGATCCTTTGTAGCTAGAGTTACAGGCAAGCTGCAAGCTACCATGTGGGTGCTGGGAACAGACTTAGATTCTCTGTAAGAACAAGGGCTCTCAACCACTCGAGACCTCCTCTCCCTTCTTATAGAAGGTAGGGGGAAAAAAACCCTGTATTTTCACTTATGATTAGCTCAAGTTGAGGACAAAACCACCTGATACACCCCTAAGTTTCCCACAATACCAGGCTCCTCTAAATGTTTTGTCTAAAACTGCTACAACTCTCAGAAGAACTGTTAGCTACAAGCTCTAAGTTCCTGATCTATTTCCGGAAGGCGACATACACAGGGAAAAACAGAATACTTATATAACTGTTCTTTTACAAAGTATTTCATAGCTGGGCGTGGTACCACATACCTTTAATCCCAGCACTGAAGAGGCAGAGGCAGGTGGATCTCTGTCAGTTCAAGGCCAGCCTAGTCTACAAATCAAGTTCTAGGACAGCCAAGGCTACACTGAGAAACCCTGGAGTATGTGTGTGTGTGGGGGGGGGGGGGGGCTGCAAATAAAGTACCTTACAACCTAAAAGGAATCTTAGACTGGATATGGTGGTGCATACCTGTTCATAATCTGAGCTGTGGAGCTGTGGGCTGGGGAGGCAGGAGATCAAGAGTTGGAGGTCATCCTCAGCCACTCAGTGGAGTCAGGGCTAGCCTGGGCTATAAGGAGACTGTCTCAGACAGAACTTTAATTATTACTTCCTAATCTTCATTACTTCAAAAAATAGTTACTGGGGCTGGAGAGGTAGCCCAGTGGCTAAGAGCTCACTCTGCTCTTGCAGAGGACCTGAGTTCAGGTCCCAGCAGTCACATCTGGTGGCCCACAACTGCCTGAAACTCTAGCTCGAAGTTTTTTAAAAATGGTCTTAACAAATGACTATTGGCCTACTTCTTTTTTTTTTTTTTTTTTTTGTTTTTTTCGAGATAGGGTTTCTCTGTGTAGCCCTGGCTGTCCTGAACTCACTCGGTAGACCAGGCTGGCCTGAACTCACTCGGTAGACCAGGCTGGCCTCGAACTCAGAAATCCACCTGCCTCTACCTCCCAAGTGCTGGGATTAAAGGTGTGCACCACCACCGCCCGGCTATTGGCCTACTTCTAACAGACACTCCATTAACACTAGAGACAGAGATGAGTTCCAGAACTTTGAAGATATTTAGTCTAAATGGCCTGGTTCCCTTTGTAAGAAGCTAAAGGCCAGTGCAGCTTGAATGCTTTATACTAATGTGGCTTGCAGGAGGCAGAACTGGCCTGGTCAGGTACTGAGCCCAGAGGCCCCCTGCCTCCCACTTCCTCCTACCTAGGCTTTCCATCATTCCTCTGCGTATCCACGAATATGGCAGGAATCTATGTGAGCTCATCTGAAGAAAACAGCAAACTCACGATTAACCAATCAGCAGCCCCGCGGCCACGGCATTCCCTTCGAGATCATGAATGAACTGACCATTCTCACCACTTACTTCAGGCTCCCATTTTTAGCTGAAAGACTTATGAGACATTCTGAATGTTCTCAAAGAAAGATCAGGACAAGTCGGGCTAAGGAAGAATTTCTAATGTTTTCTTTCATTGTTAGGGCAGCAGATGGTCTATTTAACAGACTCCAATTCCGTGACTAGGTTTCCATTCTCAGACATGCCCTTTGGTTGAAATTATTGGTAAGCTTCTCTTCTTCTCTCTTCTCCTTTCTTCCATTCGTTCGGTCAATGACAGTCAGGCCTGGCGGAGGAGGGACTCAAACTAGAGGCATGGGAAGTGGGTTTGGCTCCTAATGAGCTCTCTGGAGGGAGACAGAAACATATGCCCATGAAGGAATGTTGTGTGACAAATGGGGACAACTTCTTGAAAAGATGAAATTTGAGTTTCAAAGCGTATGGGCCCAGGGACTGAGTGGCCAGGGTGGACACAGAACTGCGAGTGTAATAGTAACTGGCTTGAACTTGAGCGTATCAAATGATGTGCCTGCACAGAAGGAATTCTTGGGAACCAAGCACACTACTACCAAATACAGCCCTCATTTATGTCACTGAATTTTACAAAGCCCATCCCAGTCCAGCCTTCATCCCTGCTGTGCCATTGAGCTCGGCTTGTTTTGGTCATCGATGATTTCCGCGTTGCCAATTCTGTTGGATATCAAACTACCTGGCCTCGTGAACCCTCCCCAATTTTGGCTGTGCTCTTTTGGAGTTTCCATCTACCTCACCTCTGGTTTACCCAAGGCTTACCCAAACCCTATTCCTCAACTCTTAATTCATTCCTGAAGCTTAAAATTGCGCACCAAGTCCAAATGTACGTCTCCAAATAGCTTAGCTCTGAGCTTATCTTGTCAACTGAATGTCTTCCCAAATACTTCTTCTACCTGGGATTTCTTAGGCACCCAGACTTAAGTTTAAGAGATAAGTGTTTCAAACACTTTTGCTCAGGTCTTGCTGTGGGCCAGCGAGGGCCTACCCTGCAAGTAGCTAGTCACTGCAGTCAGCTCACCTGTGTCAGGTGGTCAGGCTCTGGCAGCTAGCTCTGCCTCTGCCTACTTTCCTACTCCCGTCTCCATCACTGACAGACACCTTGGTAGAGAACGCCATCCCTTTGCCCTTAGACAGTTGCCTTGCTCAGTATATTACCTCACAGCGTGATGGTGGAAGCCAAGACCACGGTGTTGTCTTGCTTTCAGTCCCTGCTCTGGGGGTCACCATCTGTGGTCACACACCTCACCTCTCCCCTTTCCAGGTACATGTGGGGTTTTGAAGTTAGCTGGGACACCCGACTTTTCTTGTCTTCTGTTCTAATGAGACTAAATTTATTGAACATCCTAGTAAAAGTTTTGATTATAAGTATCCAAGAGTATAAAAAGTACAAAATAGACTTACAGATTTTAAAAACAAGGAACACTTCACAAATCTGACTGTCATCCTTGCACAGGGCCACGCTAAACATCTCTGCATCATTCCAGTTTAGTATTTGTGCAGCCGAAGTGAGCACACATGGCTTTATTTGAACAAAGAAACAGGACCAAAGGCTTTAAGAACACATCATCCTTTTCCTCTTCCCCTGCCATGGCGGCAAGGTGGACAGCGGCAGAGTGACAAACACAGAGCCCTGTCTTCAGGTCCCAGTGGCTGCACCGAGAACGGCGCACCTTACACGTCTTACAAGACGAAGCAGCCCTACTATGTGAAGCTCCTGGGACCCTTCTGCTCTCATCATGGGCTCATCCTTCAGACCCACTGTGGTCTACTCACGTTGACCCCCTGGCCAGCTTTAGAACAGGACACCTTTGAACTCAACATTCCTCACTGAGCTCTGCCTGAGCTCTGCCCTTCTTAGCCTTCAGTTCTCAGTTTAAAAATGACTTCATAGGTATCTCTAACTGCAAGCCCTCTGTCATGGCACCCTGGTCATCTGCTGCACAGCACTCCACAGTGAGTAACACTTCTCTCTGAATATCTCCCTGACTTCACTGACGCTCACCACCTCCAGGGCTTGCACTGTACCGCGATGTCTTCTACATTGCAGCCACTCATCAAATGCCGGGGAAGTGAACAAGAGAAGTGAAGAAGCGGCTGCAGAAGTTGGGCAGAACCCTACAGCCATCATACCCCAGGACACCAAAGGGACTCAGTATTATGGACCCAGCAGAGCTCTAGGTGTGCAGCAGACAACTGTCACACTGCAGCACTTGCAAGTGCTACCCCTGGCCTGCTAACCTCTTCTTTTCAAACCATTAATGCTCAAGGAAATGCACTGGCTCTGTGTTTTTCCACTAAGACTTTCCTGTCTTACGTATATTACATTCGTGTGTGAATATATTTCAACACCAATAACATTTTACATTTACAGGATTCCTAGATCCAATTTCTCAATCTTTTGTTATCTAGGACCAGAGAGGGCAGACAGATACCACAAATGCAAACTACAGAGAAATGTGGCGTTTTACTTTCTTCTTGGTCTTTCTTCTCAGAGTTAAGATGCCACCTGATTAGGAAACGGGTCTATGAATCCATCCTATGGGACCTGAGGTCAATCTGTCTGGATTTAATTTATCCTCGGACACTGTCAACCAAATATCCTGCCAATCACAGAAGGACCCTGAACACCTAGATGGAATCAAACCACCTGACTTCTGACATTTGGGTGAAAGCATAAGAAGAGCTGGGCATACATCTGGGCACAGAGTCAGTCACACCTGTGATCCCAACGTTCGGGAGGCAGAGGGAGGAGGATTACAAGTTCAAGACCAGCCTGGGCTATGTGGAGAGTTCAGGCCAGCCAGGATTACATAAGACTTTGTTTCAAACCCCCTCTCCAAAAACAAAGAACTAATCTAGGGACTGCTCAACGCTCTACCCTAGCAGGGGACCACCAACCCAAACCTCTCTTCTCACAACCCAGAAAACAGGGAGCAGACAAGCAGTGATTTACTTGCCTAAGAGAGGCAGTCCTTGATCAAGAAAGTGTTCTTCCCACTACATGTCCCGCCTCCCCAGTCAAGAACTGGCAACTGGTAGATAATGTCCTTCAACATCTGGGTTATAAGTCACAATATTTTCTTTGCTCCACAGCCTAGAGAAAGAACACTGGGGGAAAAAAAAACCATACACAATAAAAGCCAAGGAAATCAGGAAGAGCTGTTTTAATTTTGTTTTTAAATCTTTCAAAAGCATATTTTTATCCCAAACCTAAACAATAACAAACAGCATTAGAATTAGAAAAACTAGGAAGAAAGATAAATGTGGACAATCAAATGTATGAAAAAGAAAATTTGTGAGACTCAGTTGATAAATTTATTAATATGAAACTATAATTTGAAGCCTGTATCTCTGGAAGAAACTTTATTCAATTATTTTTAGTAATGGCATTCAACAGCTCTGATGTTCTGATTTTTAAAAAGATGACCATTTAAAAAATATTTTTAAAAAGCTCTGTTCAGCTGTAAATTCTCTCTTAAGCTCTGACCATAATTCTTGTATTTTATTTGGGAAGAAAAAACTGTTTCTGATGGCATGAAATGAATATTTTTAAAGTTTTTTTTTTTAAACACTTAGTACAGAATTTTATTTTAAGAACTATTAGTGAGAAACTGATGCGGGTAATTAAGTGTGAGACACTAATTCCTGGTCAACGATGGAAATCTGTTTCTTCTCTAGTCCCCTAAGGGGAAATGTTGCACCAAGTGTCCAACACAATGATCCTTAAATATACTTCTAAGCAGAACAAGGGCTTTGTTTACACAGTCTTTAGATTTTACTATTCTGAATTTTATTCTGAAACTCAAGTTTACCCCAAACCATCATTGACATAGTAGCTTCATCAAGCACAGTAGTATGCAAGTCCTCAAAGCAGCAGTGCAGGCTGGGAGGCCCTGTGGACCCCCAGCTTGGGGGAAATATAATTGGCCACACCCACTTAGCAACAAATCTATCTCATGCTATTCGGGAAGTGTCAGTGTAAGTCCTGACAACGAGATGTGGATTTCTACATATCTACACATCTCATCTCTTGGCGTCCTGAGGTTGCCAAAGGGGCTCCTCACAGCTTAGCTTTGCCCGGCTGAAGCTGAAGGCTCTGCAGTTTCATGGCCAGGCCCATGTTACCAGCGATTTTCAGTTTACCTTGAAAGAAGGCCTGTGGGTGATAAAAAGGAAAGCTCGTTAGTTAGTGTGTTGTGTTCAGCACTTGCCAGTGCTTCTAGGCTATCCAGGCCTGAGATCATCTATAACTCTGCAAAATACAAACCTTAGCTTTCTGGAACAGACTTAGAACCAGACCTTGAAAGGAAGAATTCCCAACAGCCATGCTTTATGTGAACAGAATTCTCAAATATCTTCTCCTAAAACTTTGGGCCATCTACCTCAAATGCAGTATACCTTGTTCAAATACTAGGCAAAACAAATCAACACTAGATGAATTTTCCTGAAAACATTATATATGGGCTTAAAATCTAAAATGAAAATTTCACCCAGAGGAACTTTAGATTAAGCAGACCTTTCGGTTAAAGGGGCTGCTTGGGAAAAAACACACTCAAAACACATTTAGAAAGTTTAGGCAGTCAACAGATGGTTGGAACACTATTCAGCTGTCCCCGAAGGGCTGGTCCCCGCTGAGGACAACCTGTGTGTTGAGGAAGATTCCTGCTACTCTGGCTCACTGAGAAGCCTCAGCCACTCTGAAGGGCAGAGTAAACTGTTCAATTTAACAGGACTAGGGATTAGATCACATGACATTTACTAAATTTACTGTGTAACAAAATCCCAGAGAGACTCAGAGGTAGCAAAATGGAGAACTGCTAAGACTTAGTGTTTTAATGCAGTATTTGAAACAATGAAGAGCTGGATGAGAAAGTTCCTGTGGTTAGATGCAAGCAACATTGCTGGGTTTTTCCATACCCTGGTAAGGATCACTAATACCCCCAGTCCTCCAGTAGGGACAAACTAAATATTTCCTTTTTATATGGCACAAAGCCATATAAGACTTAAAGGTCAGGTGTGTCTCAGAACACAATATATTTAACATATGTTATTTAAAAACACAAACCAGCTGTACAACAGAAATGCACCACCTTCTCCTTTTAAAGCTTCAGGAGAAAATAATGGAGAGTGCATGTGTGCCATCCGCTGAGGAGCCAAGCCTGAGGAACATGCTAATCTGCCCCTTAGGTGTTCTTTGTCTGTGCACTTCTGCTGGCAACATCACTGTTTCATCTCAACTAGAGCCAGACATTGAAATAGAATTTCCACTGCATTTTATGATTTAATAAATCCCACTCAAATCCTCTACTAAGCATAAGGAAAGGCCATTAGCACATTAACAGAAAGGTCTGCTACTTTAATCTTCAGTTCTTCTGGGTGTTAATGGGTGTGAAGGAAAAATAAGCTGATGCCATGTCCCCCCAAAACATTGTACATAGATAAGTACAGGAGATCAAGGACAGCGGACGTGTGACCTGTGAACCTCTAAGAGCTGTGCGTGTATGAAGTGTGAACCTCTGCCGCAGCTGTGCTGTGAGCACAGAGAACAGGCACAGCAGCTGGGACGGGGATGGCAGCCAGCTCCTGTGCTGGTGGCCTCTGTCCCATCCAGGTTTCTGGAGTGGACTGTGATTGGTAATGGCGGCGCCAGGGCACGCTTTGCACTGAAGCGTCACAGGTGCATACGGCTCAGTCACAGTGTTACTGAGGCACACTAAGAAAACCCTTTTAAAAAGGAATACAAACAGAAGCCAGGTTTACTTTTCTCTAATCTTAAATTATCTGGGGATACCAGAAACAAAATCTAAAACAGCCAAGACAACAATTGTAAATGACATCACAAAAGAGAGAAAAGTCTTGGGCTTCTTTTCTGCTGACAGAAGGCTTAGTGTGTCTAGTCTGGTGCACTCTGTTTATCGAGAAGGATTCCTTGACAACTTGGGGACCAGAAAGAACCATATGAGGTCCATGTACATTTTAGATAAATACACTTTTAGACCTAACAATTGCTTATAGCAACCTAAAACCATCAGGTATTACGATGTTCTAGAAACACCCAGAATAGTACGATGTGACTTGTCTTCTGTGACCCTCAGGATCTAATAGAGGAAGAGACAGACTCATCACAAGTGCTAAGCTAGACCACAAGAGGGACTGTACTCAACAAGTCAATGAGTCCTTGAAGGAGGTGACCTGAAAAGGCAGGTCAGTCAGGGAAGGAGAGTTTGGGAAGAGCAGCAGAACAGAAGAGCGTAATCACCACTCTTCTTCCTCCCTAGAGTGCTCCCCTCTCCCACCTCGCTACCTCTATGTGGTAAGCCTTTCCTGAGGCCTGTTCTTTTCTCCATGTGGGCTGACCACAAACCAGGGATGGCATATTATATGTGTTTGATCACACACACACACACACACACAGAGAGAGAGAGAGAGAGAGAGAGAGAGAACACGAATACATCAAGGCCAGAGGTCAACAACACAGGGTGTCTTCCTCCTTCCTCATCTCCCCTTTATTTTGTGAGACAGGACCTCTCACTAGAGCTCACCAGCTCCATAGGCTAACTGGCCAGTGAGCTCCAGGATTCATGTGTCTCTGTCTCCTCAGCACTGGGACTGCAGACATGCACAGCCATGCTGGGTACTAGCGATACAAACTCAGGTTCTCACACTTGGGCGGCAGGCACTATATAGGGTAAGTTATCTCCCTAGCCCTGCACTAAACTCTTATAGATCTGTTTCTTCCACGCTAAGTGTAGGGACTACTTCAGGCTCCTCTAATACCCAGAATGGTATGGCCCTACAATTATCTGTCCCGTCCAGGTCGGAGCCCTGTACTCACCGACTGAGGGTTCATTTTACCAGTCATCAAAGCCAGGAGGTCTGAGTCGGCCATGGTGATTGTGCAGTCAGCCTTCTTATCTAAAGCAGACGAGTGCAGGAGAGAAGGAGAAAGAGAAGAGAGAACATCAGAACACAGACACCCAGAGACCACTCCTTCTGTGAGACACACTTGAAGCAGCATGAGGACGGTGGGCGGGAACACTTCTGTGGCAGTCTGGTAAGATGGGGTAACCTTGATGTTCAATAGCATTGTAGCATCCAGTAGGTAAGAAAGCAGTGTCCTCACCATGGAACACAATGTGTTCCAGGCTGTCAGGAAGGTGGAAGGTAGATGTACTGATCTGAAAAACTGTTACATTTGTGGCAACAATGATACAGAGACAATTATAAAGTGAACCTCAACAAGGATTCCATTTTTGCTCAAAAACAGTATTCAACAACAGAAGTAAAGAAAAACCAACTGTCCTCTTAGATATGGAACTGTTACTGTGGTTGACAGACTCAGGGTGGTCTCATGATCCCTGCTTGCCTTTGCATGATCCCTTGGGCCAGTGTGAGCAGGAGCTGGCTGCTTCACTTAAAGGAACATAGCAATACTGCTGGAATGGAATCTCTGGGATTTAATGTAAAGTAAGTATCCATCTTGCTAGCACACTCATACTTGCTCTCCTGTTGCTCTGAAGCCCTAGCTGGTTCATGTGACCTTTCAGAGTGAAGGCTGGGGGCAACTTAAGCTACCAAAGCTGTCATTCTCACAGTACAGAAAATACACTGTGCTGACAACCTGTGTCAGCTTTGATGCTAAAACCAACCAAACCTCCAGATGGGGCCTGGCCCTGACCAAGAACTTGGCTGCAGTTTTATACAACCTTATGCAGAGAATCGAGCTAGGCTGTCATCAGCTCCTTAACCATTGGAAACATGCACCCCACACTATGTAGCTCAGGCTAGCCCCAAAGTGGGACTACAAGCCTAGCTAATGTATATATTCTTTTAAACCATTAAAGTTATGATAATTTGTTTTGCAAGAAAAAAATTACATAATTACCTAAATATGGAGTTAACCAACATTTTTTTAATAAAAGACCAGACACTAAATATTTTAGGCTTTGAGGGTCACCACGCCTCTGTCACAATTACACCATTCTGTACAAGCAATCTAAAAACCAGTCACAGGTAACACCCAAATGAGTAGCTGGGTGTTTTTGCTTTTGGGTTTGTTTGTTTGTCTGTTTTTTGCATTTATTTATTTATTTATTTATTTATTTATTTATTTTGTGTGTGTGTATGTATGTGTGTGTGTGTGTGTTCATGTGCACATGCGCACACCCATGCCCGAGTGTTGTCAGGTTTGGAGGTAAGTAAGTGCCTTTATCCACTGAGTCATCTTACCAGGCTCCAACATAAGTTTTAAAGCAGCGTCAGAGAGTGGAAGGAGGAGAAGGTACCTACAGCTTATGGATCTACAAACAATCTGTGTCTAGAACAGTGAAAGAACTCCTAACTCAGCTGAGAGAAGCTAGGGGAGGGGCAGGGGAACAGGTCAGGTGCAGCACAAGTGTTCAGATCTCAGTACCCACATAAAGACTGAGTGTAACAGCACTTGGGGGAGGGATGTGGGGACTAGAAGGTCATTGGGGCTTGCTGGCCTCAAGCCCAGCTCTGGGTTTGGGTTCAGTGACAGATCCTGTTTCAAGGGAATATGACAAAGTGACAGATCAGGATACCTGATGTCCCCTCTGAGCCCCACAGATGTGCATTCACCATACAAATATGCACGGCTGTCCTGGATCTCACTAGGTAGATTAGTCTGGTCTTGAACTCACAAAGATCTACCTGCCTCTGTCTCCCAAGTGCTGATATTAAAGACGTGTGCCAGCATGACCAAGCCTAAAAGGTTTTGGTTCTTGTTTTTTTAAGGTAGACTTTATTGAATATAAATTATACATTATACCCTGATGGACATAACTTAAAAACAAACAACCTGCCTGTACTGGGTACTATAAAAATGTGAGACAATTGATATAAAATAGAGCACTACAGCACAGCCTGGCTGTGACGGGCACACTTTAGGACTTCACACAAAGAAATGTCCCAAGACATTCCAGCACAAAGGGACAAACTGGCTAAGAAGTCAGACTTCCCAGCAATTAATGTTTTAGGCGATCTGTCAGTACAACAGGGTTCAATAGCTGGCTCCCTCTTCATCTTATAAGAGATAAGCTCAAATAAAAGTTGGTCTTTCCCCCAAACCAAGTCATCTCTATTTTTTTATTTATTGCATTTATCTGATGCTATACTATGTACTGTGTGTGCTTCCTATCTGTATTTGTATAAAGAAAGAAATGTCAAGGGGACAAGACTCGCCTCAGTCTTGCTTACTGCTGTGTCTCCAAGTGTCCTGAAGAGGGGGTGTCACAGACACAGAACAATCGATAACCTGCTCAAGATAATCTGGGCCTGAAGAAAGAGATAGGGGCCGTGAATGGCAGAGCGTGCCTGCAGCCCCAGCACTCAGAAGGCCGGAGCAGGAAGACCGCTCACACTGGGTGGACACTCTCCTCACCGCTCAGCAGGCCAGGCTGAAGAAACAACTCAGCATATCAGAAGTGGCTTCTGGAAGAGAGCTGTCTCAAAGAAGTCAAGAGAGAGAAGGAACTCATAGAGAAGGAAATAAAAGTCATCCAAGGAGCAAGAAGAGATGACGGGAAACACACTTACAAGTGCTAGCACATTCGTGTGTGCATCACAACTGTACCCCTAGAAGCAGATAAACGAAATATACACCTAACTCTTACAGTAACACGACTCCTGCTGCTGTGTATCACCAGAACTATAGCTCTCACAAAGCCAGTTCAAACTGGGCCATGTCGCTGAGGCTCACACGGCTAATATCTAACAAACGGGCATTGTTGGTCGGTGTAAAGGGAGCTGGCAACGTCCAGTGGTGCTTTTAGAGGCTAAGCCCACATTTCAACATGACTCCTGGCTGCCAACAGGTGTCAAGTTTAGCAGAAATTACCCCTGCCCCAGGTTAGCGCTATTCAGGTCTGGAACAGGGTACCTAAAAGGGGAGGAGAACACATGGAGGCGTCTGTGCAGGGAGTGACATCATTCTCCGACATCATTCAACAGCCTCCCATACACAAACCATCTTGCATGACCAAACAACCAGCTAAATAGAAAGTCACGAGAAAAATTTTTAAATTACCTTAACATCTGTCAGGAAATAGAATTCTAAGTAACTATTAACCTTTGTTTGTTTGTTTATCTTTTAATTGCACATGCCTATAACCCCAGCACTTGGGAGGCAGAGACAGGCAGATGTCTACCAAAGCCAACCTGGACTACACAGTGAATTCCAGGACTGCCAGGGCCACACAGTGAAAAACCCTGTCTCCAAAAAAAAGCCATTACTATATTCCCTAAACACCTTCTGTCTTCAAAAGCTACATTTAGATGACACCTTGGCTTTCCTTTCTACAGCACCTCAGTGTTGTACCTCAACAACTTTAGTCCCAGCACTTGGGAGGCAGAGGCAGGAGGATCTCTGTAAATCTGAGGCCAGCCTGGTCTACGGAGTGGGGTCCAGGACAGCTAGGGCTACACACAGAAACACCATCTCGAAACATTTTATATCAAGTAGCTTTCAAAGTTCCTATCATGACAATTTTTTATTAATTTAGAAAGTAACTATCTTACATGTGAGTATTTGGGCTGCACATGTTTATGCACATGTGCTCAGTGCTTGCAGAGGTCAAAACAGTGTCTCCTACCTTAAAACTGGAGTTCTGAACAGTTATGAGCCACCACCTAGGCATGGGGATTGAACCTGACTCCTCTGCAAGAATCCTCTTAACCTCTGAGCCATCTTTCCAACCCCTATTTAGTCAGTTGATCCCAGCCCTTCGTCTTTTTAAACTGTACCAGGCCCTGCCTGGCAAGAGAAACCCACCAGTGCAATATGGCCACTGCAGTGAGTGCCAATCGCTCCTTCCTGTATGCCCTGCTCACATTTCTGAGGGCTGACCCTGTGTTGGGCCCCACTCGAAGCACTAGGAATGCAGCAGTGACCTAGCAGGCAAAAAGCTCTGCCTTCATAGAATGCATTCTCGGGTGGAGGTGGGGGAGGAGAAGTAAATAATGAGAATGATAAGTGCTACAGAGAAAAGTCAGGCAGAAAGCAAAAGTCAGCATGGTAAGGGAGGGGCTTGCAGAGAAGACTTTTGGACTAAGATCAGGTGATGAAGCTATCCGATGAAGACGATCCGAGGCAGACAGAACAGACAGAGCTCACAAATGAGAACTCGACATGCTCAAATGAGCAGGGAGGCCAGTTACTACAGCAAGTGAGAGAGAACACAGGAGGACAGGCTGGCCAGATCATACGGTATCATGGAAACTCTGATTCTACTACTCGGAGGAGGCAGGTTTTGAGCAGGGATGGATGCAAATCTGACTCTGGTTTTGATCATCAGGCTGCTATGTAAAGAACTGAGGGACAAAGACACACAAAGCTCAGACCTACTGGGACGTAGTGGAAACCAGGATTCAGTGGTGAGTTAGACTATGGAGTATGAGAAAAAGAGGGGGCAAGGATGACCTCAGAGCTTTTGGACTGAGTAACTAAGAAAACACAACTTAGTGACAAGAGGGCAGACCATGGGAGAACATGCTTTAAGGGGAGAGAGGCCCAGAGCTCTGTTTCACACACACCTCTAAGATATGTTACGTGTTGCCATGGTTTAATGTGCCCTCTAACACATTAAAATCTAGTTTCTAGTGTAGCAGTATTAAGTGGCAAAGCCTTTTAAAGGGGCCAAGGGCCACGAAGGCTCTGCCCTCAGCAACAGATAGATTCCATTACCTCAGGGTAGGCTCTTGAGAAATGAAATGGTTCAGCCTCCATCCTGCTCTCCTGTTTGGCCCACCTCCCTCCCTTGTCCCTCCACTGCTTCAGAACATGGTAACGAACTCTCACACCAGATGCAGCTGCTCTGTGGTAGATTCCTAGGCTCTGAGAATGGGAGCCAACTAAACTTAGCATGTCTCTAGTTTACCCAATCTGTGATATTTTGTTATAGCATTAGAAACATCCTAAGAGTTATCCTCATACACATGTCAGTTAAACAGCCATGCAGACACTTCAGAATTCAGTGGTGGGCCCGTGCTGAACACAGAAACCTGGGAGTCATCAGCAAACTGTTTTTAAAACACAGGGATACACGAGATCCCCAGGGAGAGAATGAACCAGAACTAAGCCTTGCAACACTTCATGCCTAGAACTTACGAGATGAAGAAATTACCAGAACAAGCCCAAATGTGCAGCCAGTAAATAAATGAAGAAAGAAGCCTGGGCATGTGCTATGAAGGCTGGAATTAACCACTGCAGCTAGCAAAGTGGTCATCACTACGGACCTCAGCAAGAACAAGTTTGGGAGAGATCAGACAAAAGCTATGGAATGGTTTCAAGACAGAACTGGCTGAGAGGAAGTAGAACTAGTGAACATAGCCAGGTCTCGCCAGGTCGTCAACTATGTCCTAGACAATGTGATCTCAGGCTACCAAAAGGAAACTCTCTCAAGCCCCACATATATTCTATCAATCAGGCTGTTTACTGGTAAGAAAACCAAAGCTTGACATGCTGGCTAATTTTATGTCAACTTGAAATAAGCTACAGTCACCTAGAAAGGAGGAACCTAGATTAAGAAAATGGCTCCAACAGACCAGGTTGTAGGCAGCCCTGTAGGGCATTTTTTTAAAGACTGATGTGAGGGAGCCCAGCCCATTGTGGGTGGTGGGCTCCTGCACTGGTGGTCCTATGTTCTATAAGAAGCACGAGGAGCCAGCCAGTAAGCAGCCTTCTTTCACGGCCTCTGCGTCAGGCCCTGCCTCCAGGTTCCTGCCATGCTTGAGTTCCAGTCCTAACTGCTTTTGATAATAAACTGTTATATGGAGTGAAATAAATCCTTTCTTCCTCAAGCTGCTTTTGGTCACTATGTTTCATCACGGCAACAGAAACCCTAACTAATACACAGAGAAGTTAAATAACTAGACCAAGGTCAGACTGGAATGACAGGGCCAGAAATCCAAGCCAGAAATCCATGTATCCAAATCCAGTCTAAGACCAGTATCTTGTGTGCGGTCCCCAGCTTTGGACGGGGTGGTCAGAACCTTTGCCTTCCAGGATCTGTCACCTCTACAGCAGGCCTTTGTGAGAGCGCTGCAGCAGACTGCTCTCCCAGCCGGAAGCACTGTGAGCCTGCTGTTGCTCTAGGTGAAGCCACTGTGGTACTGACCTGAATTGGGAAGCACCGATCCTTTGCCATTCTTCACATCCACCACCCAGGTAGCTTCTTTGCCCCCGGGGCCATCTTTCACTTTGAAGGCAAAAATGCCACCGATTTTCTTCACGAACTGTTCCCCTTCCTGGAAACAGAAGTAACATCAGGAATTACCTTCCTTCCCCTCCTCCAACTTTAAATAAATATTTAAACAGGTACATGATGTAAGCAGCTGAGACTGCAGAGTCGGTGGACATCGGTTTTATTTACTTAGGAGTCAGAAAGAGGGAGGCAACAACTCCCTCTCCTGTCAACTCTGTAACGCAGCCTGACACAGGGAAAGAGGGGCACGGAGCACCCTCTGAAAACAGCCTGCATTTGCCCTGAGAGCCTCTGCTTCAGTCAGGTCCTTAACTTCTAATTTTGTTTCTCTACAATCAAGACTAAAAGTGGCCGGGCGGTGGTGGCGCACGCCTTTAATCCCAGCACTTGGGAGGCAGAGACAGGTGGATTTCTGAGTTTGAGGCCAGCCTGGTCTACAGAGTGAGTTCCAGGATAGCCAGGGCTACACAGAGAAACCCTGTCTAAAAAAAAAAAAAAAAAAAAAAAAAAAAAAAAAAAGTGATTCTGAAACCAAAGCTTTCTCTAAAAGTTCAATTCCTATCTTAGTATAAAGAATTATGTAAACAATATTCCATTGGCCTCTAAATATTAGCCCTGGGGAGTGCAATGGCCTAATACGGAACTATCACCGTGATTTCTAGCAGATGGCTCCCTTCTCCTTTCCACTTCATTCTCACTACACTTTCTGCATCTTCTGTGAAACATGGCCCCAGATTCTGTGCTAGGCACCAGGATCACAGCAGCAAGGGAATCAGACCAATCCAGGCTAGCAGTATTCTGTACTGTAGTGACAAAACCTTCCAATAAAAGAGAGCACGGGGACACGGGAGCCACACAGTGGGAAATGGAAGAAGACGATGGCACATGCACCTTGCCCTAAAGAAAAGCAGTGGCTGGCAAGATGGTTCAGTGTTTGCCTATGGCCCCTGTTTAATCCCAGGCCCATTATAAAGGTAGGAGAGAACAACTGCACTCAGCCGTCCTCTGACCTTCACACGTGAGTCAGCACACATGCCCCACCACATCATGTACATAGGCACAGACTCTGATGGTGAATACATTTCTAGTTAAAGAAGGGAAGAGTCCAGAGAGGAGGCTCAGTGGTTAAAAGTGGCTACTCTTCCAGAGGACCCAGGTTCAATTCCCAGCAACCACAGTGTCTCACAACCATCTGTAACTCCAGTTGCAGAGGATCCAATCCCCTCTTCTAACCTCCATGGGCACTAGGCATACACATGGTACACAGACATCCATGGAGGCAAAATTACAAACTAATTTAAAAATAAATTAATTTTGAAAAAAAGAAAACCAAAATTGGCACAATTTTTTGATATCTTTTTTTTAGAAAAGAAACACATTCATTGTAGAAAAATTAGCAAATATTAAGCAAAAATAAAACATAAATCATTTCTAATTTAATCATATAAAAAAAAATCACAGCTGTTATCAATTCCATCTTTTTTTCTCTACACAATAGTTTTAAAAACAGGTGTGATGACTGAGCATGGTGGTTCATAGCCTTTAATCCTGACACTCAAAAGCTCAAGGCAGGTGGATCTCTGTGAGTTCCAGACCAGCCTGGTCTACATAAGCAAGTTCCAGAAGAGCTGGGGCTACATAAAGACACTCTAGATCCAGTGGGGTGGTACACATGTAATCCCAAGGCAAGAGGACTAAAGGTTCCAGGCCTGAACTAAAAACAGTCCTACTTTTTCTAAAAACAGCTCACCTACTTTTCCAGCTGATACATCCTCCCCAGTGCTGAGATAAAGGCATCACCACCACACCTGGTTTGTCCTTTTCTTTCTCAATAAAGAAATATCTTTACATATTTGTGTGTATTTGTGTGTGTGTGTGTGTGTATGCGCACGGGCGTGCGCACGTGTGAGCACATTCTGTTTTTCCACACATGGTTTTACTCTGTAAAACCAGACTGGCAGCCTCCTCAGGTCTCAGCCTCCCACAGGCTGCTACAGTTAAAAGAAAGAGCATCTGTACCCTGCAGCATTTCTACCTAAATTTATTCTTAGGTTTTTACAGTGTTCTTGTTAATAATATACTTTTCATTATATTTTATGGCCGAGTTATTACAGATACATAGAAAATATGATAATCTTTTTATATTTTTTCTGGAGCTGGCTACTTTTTGAGTTTTCTTGTAGACTCTGTTTTCCATGTCCTGCAGTAATTTATATATCCAGCGTTCTTCATCCCTATTCTTCCCCTTAACAAAGATTTAAAGTGCTCAATGTATTCAGACTGTAATGAGCACCTGAAACACTCAAATGCTTATTTCCCTGGAGGAATTTAAATCAACTGACACCAGTAACCTCTGTTTCTATGTGTGCAGAACCATGGCCCAGATTTGTGTTCCCTTCTTCCATCCCCCAGTGTGTGTGTGTGTGTGTGTGTGTGTTTATACATGCACAGTGTAACAACAACTGAAGTATAATTCAGACCCTACAAAATGCACTTTTTCACAATACACAATTTAGTTAACTTTTTAGTGCAGTCTAAGACGTGTATGACAGTTCCTCTTCATTATCAACTTGACAGGATTTAGAATCTAAAGAAGGCACACCTTGCTGTCTGTCAGTGCATTTACAGAGATTTAATGGAGGAGAGAACCCCTGCCCCAGATGTGGGTGGCTCCATCCCATGTGTTGGAATCCCAGACCAAATAAAAAGAGAAGCAGGCTGAACACTGGCCCTTCTTTCTGGGCTGGAGCTCTTAGCCACTATGACTATGACTCATGCTCCTGCCACCATCCTTCCCACCATGTTCAGACGGCACCTCTCTTAAACCAGGAACCAAAACAAACCCTTCTTTCCTTAAACAGCTGTGTCACGTATGTGGCCAGTAATGTGGAGAGTGACTAATAAACAACGTGCAACCCCAACATCGCTAATCTCAGAACATTCTCATGTTCTCATGTGAACTTACACCCCTTGCAGTCAGTCGCCATTGTGTGATACTAGCTTCGGAAAACCACAAACCTATTTTGTTTCTACAAATTGGCTTATTCTGAATATTTCCTATAAATAGAACCAGTGTGCTCTTTGTGAGTGGCCTGTTTCATTTAGCATGTTCCCAAGGTTCATGCTGAATTGTGTATCAAACAGTACCTCTCTCCTTTCTATGGTCAGATAATGTTCTACTGTATATGGTTATTTATTTATCTATTCATGGTTTTTGTTGTGCATGTGCATGTGTGTTGTCTGTGGTATATATACATGTACACATGGGAGGAGGGGTGCTCACTTATGCAGGCATACACGGATGCCAGCATAAGTCTTTCTCACCTGTTTTCACATTTTCTTTCTTTCTCTCTCTTTCTCTCTCTCTCTTTCTCTCTCTCTCTTTCTCTCTCTCTCTCTCTCTCTCTCTCTCTCTCTCTCTCTCTCTCTTTCTTTCTTTCTTGACAGGGTTTCTCTGTGTAGTCCTGGCTGTCCTGGAACTCACTATGTAGAGCAGGCTGGCCTCAAACTCACAGCGATCTACCTTCCTCCACCTCCCAAGTGCTGCGATGAAAGGTATGCGCCACTCTGCCCAGCTTCCACCTTTTTGAGACAAGGTCTCACTGGACCTGGAGCTCAATGCTTCAGTTAGACTGGCTAGCCAGCAAACTCCCAGGATCCACGGGTGTCTCTCCATTTTAGAAGCCCACCGCCAGACTCTGCCTTTGTGGTGCTCAGGGAATCCCAGCATGGGTCCCCATGCTCGGGAAGCCACAGCTTTGCCCACTGCCCTCTTTTGGCTGTCTTCAGTTTGGTTGTATGAGTACTGTGGACAGAGGCTCTTCTTTCTCTTGGGTAGGTAGTTAGGGGAAGCTGCTGACTCATAAGCTGCTTAACTCCTCGAGGAATTACCAAACTTTCAAAACAGTCCACCAACACCCACACCCCTCCCAGCACTGAACAGGAGTTCAACTCTCTTTATCCTCACTACTGACTAGCATTCTCACTACCTTCTATTAGTTAGTGCACTGGCATGTCAGACTTTTTCTTGGAGTTCCAGAAAGCAGCCATGGGTCTTACAGCAAAGTAGTGTTCTAGTCAGCAGCCGCTGTTCTCAGTAGTCACTGGTCCATTTCCTCTCAGTCCTAAGGACCAAACTCCAGCCAGTGGTCACTAAGTGACTACTTCCAGGTATGTCTGCCTCCTTGCACTGCCTCACAATCAGCCAGAGCAGACACCAATGTTATAGCAGGGAAATCTCAGCAAGCACTTACAAGTTCTACTTACCACTTACCTCCCACTGCCTAAAACAGACGAAGATTAATTGACACTTACTGTTCCTTCTGAAGAACCAATTGACCCTCTTACAAAACCCATACTCTATAGTCAATAAATAATTTTCCTTTCAAAAGGGAGTGAAAGTAGGTAAGAGAGTTAAAAGAGAAAAACAGAGCTGCAAAACCGGAGCCTTAAATGCCTCTTATGGGGGGAAATGTCCTTTCTGAGTGGACGGAAGGCCAGAGAGTAGGTGCTGCTGGGAAGGCAATGGACAAAAAGGACAGAATTCTAAGAGCCAGTGGAGCACTGCTAAGGAGGACAAAGGTGGAAAGGAAACCTCCTGCTAGGCTGCCTCGCTGAGGCTGAAAATGCATTCACTGACAAAGAGCCCAGACTTCCCTTTCTAGTGCTCCAAACCCTGAGGAAACTGACGATCGTGGGAAGGAGACACAGACTGGGATAAGGTTGTGAAGGAGTGCAGAACTAAAGTGAGAACAGGAGGCGTAGGCTTGCACAGCAAAAAGCAAAGTGCAAGCCTAAAACAGCCCCTCTTTGTTAATCCCAGTAAGGGAGTCCTCCTGGACTATCCCCGGCCGACCTGACTGCACAGTGGGTAATCTAGTACCCAATCTTTTTATGTGACCTCTGAACTAAGTCCTCATAGAATTCCTCATTTTACTGTGGACACAATAATGAAAGGCATTCAGAACACAGCAGTGAGCTACCTCTTTCTAACTAGGCTGGCAAAGATTTTAATATAATAAGCCAATATAGTTTTAGAGAAGCTGTAGGGGGAAAAGCAGCTATTCTCTTGAATTGTTAGTAAATCTGCAGAGTATTATCCTCTTTCTGGTGGGAGTCTGGCGAGCTAGACAAAACTGTAAAATGCACACACTTAACGACCCAATTCTCTCCTTTAATTAAACTAGTTAGTATTTAAAGTACAAGAGGAAATTAATAACAGCAACGCTGCATTTGCAAAGTTTAAATATAATCTGATAGTTTTATCATAAGAGGCCAATTAAATAAGTTATGGCACATATGTACAAACATGTACAATGTTCTGAAAAGCAGGTGAGGGACCTACATACATGGCCATAAAGCATACTAGGTGAAAACAGAATGCAGATATCCCCCAAGATGGTAGCCTGACCATCCAGCAGCTCCTATCCCAGAGCCAGGCCTGCAGCCATCAGCCTGGTTCTGCTGCAGCCCCGGGAGGCTGTGATCATCATGAAAACCCTGGCACCCTGGCTAGGCACACTAGCCACCGTGCAGTCAGATGAGAAGTCCTCGGCCCCACAGTCAAGAACGGAGGAAATGTGCTCCGTGCTGGCCTTTCCCTTGGTGGCTTTAGCAGGAGTGAAATCCCAGCCTAAAAGTCTTGAGTCCTGTTGTTTAGTTCAGCCTATTCTTAGATGTGTGATCTGAATTGTGACTGTGACTATAACTGTTTCTGGTTTGGTCTAAAATCTAAAATCAATAGTGAGATCCCAGGAGACTATTACACTTCAAACAATGAAGTAACTACCTAATCCTGCCATGAGTAGCTCTTTTTTTATTGTCTTTGTATTACCTTTTTCTATCAAGAACTAACTATGGGTGTGCTGGAGAACTGGCTGCTCTTCCAGAGGTCCTGGGTTCAGCTCTCAGCACTCACATGGCAGCTAACAACCATCTATAACTGTAGCCCCATAGATCCAATGCCCTTTTCTGATACACAGACAAACATGCAGACAAAACACCCATACACATAAAAAACTAAATAAATAAATCTTTAAAAGAAAAAGTACACTTGGTCTTGCAGAGGACCTAGGTTCGACTCCCAGCACCCACATGGTCGTTTACACACACACACACACACACACACACACACACACACACACACACACACAGACACGCGCACCCACGCACAAGCATAACTACAGAGTTAGTCTGGTGGTGGCCAGGCAGTGCAGCTCCATGACAGATCCCGCGTAGGCACGCTTCTCCCACTGCGCGCTTGCCACTATGTCCAAGGGGAAGATTAGCGCGGATGGAGCTGTGAAAGGGGAGCCCAAGCGCCACTCCACGAGGCTATAGGCCAAGCCTGCCCTGCCAAGTAGAAGCCAAAAAGGGCCGCAGGAAAGGATGAAGCAGCAGACAAAATAGTGCAGATAAAAGGGAAGAGGGGAACGAAGGGCAAGCAGGCTGAAGTGGCTGACTAGCAAACAACAGATCTGCCTGCAGAAAATGGAGAGAAAACCAGAGTCCAGCCTCTGAAGAAGAGAAAGAAGCCAAGTCCGACTAAGCATCCATCATGTCTGTCAGTGGTCCCTGCCTCCCTTTCTTGTACAATCTAGAGGAATATTTTTATCAACTATTTTGTAAATGCGAGTTTTTTAATAGCTCTAGAAACATTTCTAAGAGGTGAGAGAATCCCACCTCATCCATTTTTTAAGTGTAAATGGCTTTTTAAAGAGGTTAAATCATTTGCTGGTTGTTTATTTTTTGGCACAACCAGAAAATAGCAGGATACTGAATCAGGAGAGGCTGTGACTGTCTGGGGGTCACAACATTCCGTAGAAGGGGCTAGTTTTATATCCTACACTACAAAGCATGCTAAATGGCAGTTTGAAGTCTCAGTTGTGCATTGGTGTCTGGAATATTTCCAGTTATATCTGGCCCCGTGTTTCTAGTAGAAGCATTTCGTAAGAAAGCCAGACTTTGGTCCTTGTCCTGTCAGAACTGTGATGTCTGTGCTCATGGCAGTCCATTTTCCTAACAGTTGTGATAATATGCTGAGAAAGAGGGAAATCCTGAGTGTGCTCTGTGTGTGGCATACAAACGTGAACTGGTGGAACTGAGGTCATGAGCACTTGGTGCTATGAGAGGGCTTAGGGAAACTTGTCGGGTTTGAGGCTGGAACATCACTGGAATAAGTTCAAAGAAAAACAGTGTATGGCTCTTCATTTGCCTATATGAACACAGTGTGACTCTTCAGAGTTTGGGTATGTGAACACAATATATGGCTCTTTTGGGGGTATGTGTGATAAGAATTGGAATGTCTATGTAGTCTGCTCCAATAAAATCTGTTGTGAAAGAGTAGAAAAAAATAACAGCCAGGGCTATACAGAGAAACCCTGTCTCAAAAATACAAAAAACAAACAAACAAAAAAAAAAAGTTAAAAAAAAAAAAGCATAACTATAGTTTATGCTGGCAAAACACCCATATGTGTAAAATAAATCCAAGAAAAAAGACCATTTTAAAAAAATAACTAATTATAGCACAAAAAATATTTTTATGTATAGTACAATAAACTCAACATGTATTACATATGGTCCTGGCTATGTAAAATTCTAAATTCTAGTTTATACACAAGAATGTCAAATAGAATATTCATGGTAACATTTTAGTGATCTCTAAATGGTACAATTGGGAAATTTTAACATTTTTCTTTTTAAAAAAGGTTTGTTTTTACTTATTTTTATAACATATTAATGAATTTAGATATAGTAAATTTTTAGTTATTTGTTTATTTTACTTGCATTGGTGTTTTGTCTGCATGTATGTCTGTTGGAAGGTGTGAGATTCTAGTATGTAGGAATATTTTGGCTGCATTTATGTAAGTGCACTGCACATGTGCCTGGAGCAGCCAGGAGAGGGCATTGATCTTCTAGAACTGTAGTTACCAACTGATTTAAGACACACTGTGGGTGCTAAGAACCCAATCCAGGTCCTCTCCAAGAGCAGCCAGCACTCTTAACTGCTGAGCCAACTCTGAAGCTACCTAAAACATTTTTCTTTTTTATGTATCCATATATATAATGTGAATTTTAAAAATTAGAATTCTTTTTTGCAACAAAGAAGTAGCCAATTAAAAAAAAAAAAAAAAAAAAAACTTTGGCCGGGCAGTGGCAGCGCACGCCTTTAATCCCAGCACTTGGGAGGCAGAGGCAGGCGGATTTCTGAGTTTGAGGCCAGCCTGGTCTACACAGTGAGTTCCAGGACAGCCAGGGCTACACAGAGAAACCCTGTATCAAAAAACCAAAAAAAAAAAAAAAAAAAAAAGAAGATTCACTTAAAATATCCTCTTGAATGATTTTTAAATGACATCTCTTTAATTCAGAGGACGTTATAAACTGAGTGTGATGGCTACACTGTCAGCCCCAGAACGGTCAGAGCTGATGCATAAATACTGTTTTGAGTCTGTGGCCAGCAGGCAATCTGTCTCAAAAAGAAAAAAAAATTGTATCAAAATAAATGAGAACTCTTTACATCTGAATTATACCCACAACTGGATATCTTCCTGACAAAGAAGACTAAAATGAAAATGATTTAAAACATTTTAAAACATTATTTACTATAGTCTTTACATTCAAATACGGAGATGTGTGTCAGGCAGTGGTGGTGCAAGCCTTTTATCACAGTATTCTGGAGGCAGAGGCAGACAGACCTTTGAGTTCGAGGCCAGTCTGGTCTACAGAGTGAGTTGCAACCCTGGCTGTTTCAAAACAAAACAAAACAAAACAAAAACATATCTAGAGATGTGCACATTTGAAACATAGTCTGACTAGAATTACAAAGAAGCCTCCTAGGCCACTCAGGGATTCTGAAACACAAAGTATTTCAGCACATGGTGAGAGTTCACCTTGTGCACCTTCAGCATCAGGCGAGATCTCCGCCTCCCAGACCAGGCTCCGCCTCCCAGACCAGGCTCCGCCTCCCAGACCAGGCTCAGCCTCCCAGACCAGGCTCCGCCTCCCAGACCAGGCTCCGCCTCCCAGACCAGGCTCCGCCTCCCAGACCAGGCTCTGGTCTCTGGTTGTGTTTTATTTACAGCTCTCACCTCTTCAAGCTTCTTCTCGATCTCCTTAAAGACAAGATCTGCCTTGAATCCATCCCCTGCAGAACTGGTGGGAGCAGCAGAAACCTGGTGGGTTCTGAAGGAGCTGTGGAAGGATCCATGTCAGTTCTGGGAGTCACAGAGGAACTTGAGTTTTCAACATTTAGGTAACAGTAACTTTCAAAAAGCCCAAGAACAGAGATGTTGCAACTCTTATCTCAAGAAACTCTTATCTCAAGAAACTCTTATCTTACTGAATAAAAATCTTCAGTAAGTATATAAAACAATTACCCAACTCTACCCTACAGCAAATATTAAGTTCTCACTAGGTAAAAGTTCTCACAAGGTAAAGCTACCCTCCTTAAACTTAAAGCCAAGACTATTAACAAGCAAAACCAACCAACCAACCAACCAGGCACACAGTTATCAGAAGAAAAGAAACCAAGTGGCTGCTAGAGAGAGGGGTCATCTATTGTAGATAGTGTTCACAGGGAGAGCCCCTCTAGGGAGGTAATATTTACATTACACCTTCAATTACTAAATGAACCAGCCCCACATAGAGTTTTGGTGGAGAAGCCATGCTAGCCTGAAGGAACCCATGTATAAAGGTAGAAAAGGAAATACAGGAAGACTAAAGGAGGTGCATGGTGCCTAGCTTATGGCACAGGAGAAAGGCCAGCTCTAAGAGACCACAGCAGAAAACAGAATTGAGCCTCCCAGTCAGTGGGGTTGGTTTTCTTTTTGTCAGTTTATTTATTCATTTGTTTGCAGTGCTGTGAATGGAGTCCAGACTCTTGGCATATCAGCCAACACTAGAGTACCCCTGCCTCTTGTGGTTCAGCTTTAAAAGTTCAGGGTATAGCTCATAGGTAGAACATGTGTTTAGCATGCTTAAGGGCCCCGGGTTGGCCCCTCAAAACACACGCACACACACAAATTAAAAACCAACCAGAGTTTCAGTTTTAAATATAATCAAAACATGGGGGCATGATCTAATTATGTCTTAAAAAAACAAATCTACCCATCAGCTAGAAAATGGACCTTAAAGAGCTAGGCCGGGAGAGACAGGGAGTTCAGCTAAGAGACTGCTGCAATCACCCAAGCCAGAGATAATGGCAATCAGAGCTGAATTACAAGGAAGTGCTTGAGGCAGTGGGGCAGGCAAGGCTGGGTGGGCTGCAGCCACTTTCACCTGTGATAGGAGAAAGGCATAGCCTGACACACTGCTTGCTCATTGTTCAAGGAGACAATCACCGATTATGGCATTAGCAACACAGTTCTTAAAGCTCACAAGCACCTCTTCCATTCATAAGCAGTACGATTCTGAGCAAATGACCGACTATCCCACTGTGCAATGGAAGCAGGGCAGAGGACAATGCCAATGGCTTTGTGAAATTACAAGAGCCTGTGCAGAAGCACCTAGCACTGTGGGCACATGGAAAACAGTAATAGCCTCAACTGTTGTGGGCTACAGAAACCCAAGTGCTAGGTCTGAGGAAGCAGTCAACGTTCAGCTGTCTGTTGTTAGAGCATTCTTCTGACAGACCAGCACAGACTGAGAAGCTTAGGATGTCCAGGAGGAAGCACAGCGTTTACTCCCAGGACTGCCCCTTCTCCTCTCCTCTCTCATCCCCCCATATACTCCTTTTCTTCTTCCCTCTCTCTCATTCCCCCATACCCTCTCTCTGTGGGAACTAAACCCAGGCCTAGTACATGCTAAGCACAACCTTACCAAGGAGCTACACTCCATCCTCCTTCAGTCATTCCAAAGCCATCTAAACTGCTATGGTGGCACATGGCTGTAATCCCAGTGCTTGGGAGCGAGTCTGGAGGATTGAGTTCAAGGCCAAGCTTGGCTACATACTGAGTTTCAAGCTAACCTAGGCTACCTAATAAGATCCTGTCTCAGAAAAAGAGAAGCTAGGTATAGTGTTGTATGTATTTAATCCCCGCATTTGGGAGACAGAGGCAGGCAGATCTCTGGCCAGCCTGGTCTACATGGGAATTCCAGGATGGCCAAGAATCATAGTGAGACCCTGTTTAAAAAAGAAAAGAGTAGGAAGAAAGAAAATACCACTTGTTAAATACAAAAGCAACATCAAGTGACAGCTTTGAACACGAAAAGCAATAGGTGTTCAAAGTGATCTGAGAGGTAAGTTTCAGCTAACATCTTATTAAAGCAAGGAGAGGATCTGCCTTCCTAAAGAGTAAGCTGCCAAGATCTCAAGGGCAGAAAGAGCTCGTCTGACAAAAGAAAAAAGTCCAAAGTGAGCAACGCAGTAAATGAGGAGGAAACGGCACGGCATGAAGGTGGAGACCCGGGCAGAAGACACGGGCAATGCGAAGCTAGGAATCTGGGAAGCCAGAGAGACAGCAACAAACAGTACAGTAGAAGAGTAGCTTGTGACACTCCTCCCAACGCTGTGTGGGCGCCTAGAGAGCGTAAAAACAGGTGAAGAGAATGGTAGGAGGCTGCTGCAGTGCTCCAGGTCTGTGTGACGGTTGCCTGGCCTATGGGTGCAGTCTGCTAATGGAAGTGAAGGAAACAGATTCAAAAGAAGAGCAGAATCTACAGCCTTTGTTGCTGGGGCAAGGGACATGGAAAGCGGGTAGAAAGGCTGTTTCAGGAGTTTGGAGGTAGCCAGGAGTGGCAGTGGATGAGGAAGAGTGAAGTAGGAGCACCAGGGACTGGTAATCTGCCTCAACTATCATCAGCTGAAGTCTGTGAGGCCAGGGGCAGGTGGACAGGACAGTCTAGAATTCACAGGGATCCAGGATGGAGATCAAGTGAGGTAACCATGGGCAGAATCAAGTGCTGAAATCCCGGAATGGAGTACATAGAAGACAGCCCTCAGGACAATGGCCTTTGGAATCCATTATTTAGAGGTCTGAGAGTCTGTGAAGATTTACTCAGAAATCAGGCAAGGTGTTGCAGAAGCCTAGAGCAGAGAAGTCTAGGAGATAATCGTTAAGTATATCAAAACGCTACCAAAAGGCCAAGTACCCAGAGGATGTGGTAACACAGTCTTGGTTCTTTTGAGACACCCTTTTATGGAACAGTGAACTGAATCCATCTCTACTGTGATAGCCAGGAAGGTTTGTTTGGGGTGGGATAAAAATGGAATCTTTGAGTAATCTCTTAAAGAAATGGAGCATTCCTTCTGGGTGTAAGCACAAGACAGTCTCATAAATTTCTAAGATCTTCTCCAATATTTTAAGTGTGTTAAGATATGCACCACTATATCTGGTTGTGCTAGCACTTGGGAGGTAGAGGCAGGAGGATTGAAAGTTGAAGATCAGGTACATAGTGAATTCATAGCCATCTTGTATCTCAAAACGTAAAACAAAACCCCACATCACAAAACTTCACCGTCCAAACTACTTTTGACTGCACAGTCAGCGATGATACATGTTTTTAGAATATTGAACAGTTATTCCCACCATGCAGCTCTAAAATTGTCTTCCTCTTATAAACCTGACACTCTGAACCAGATGACGGTTAACAGTTAAGGCACTGGCTGCTCTTCCAGAGCACTCAGGCTCTATTCCCAGAACACACGGTGGCTCACAACTGTCGGTTAACTCCAGTTCCATGGAATCCAATTCACTCTGCAGTCAATACATGACATATGCATAAAATAAATAAATAAGTGAATCTTGAAAAAAAAAAAAAAAAAAACCTGCCTCATGTGGTGGCACATGCCTCTAATCCCTATACTTCAGAGACAGAGGCAGGAGAATCTCTGTGAATTCAAAGCCACCCTAGGCTACAGAAAGTTCCACAGCAGCCAGGGCTGCATGGTGAAACCCTGTCATACATAAATAAATACATACATACATACATACATACATACATTCATTTGGCTTTTAACTTTTAATCACCAGTGTGCCCTTCTCCATGCTAGCCACTTCTTGACTCTATCAGGTAAAATAACTGATCCTGGCAGCCCAGGGGAGTACAAAGTATCCTGACTATGTGGCAGGTCCCAGACATATTTCCAAAGGTCAAGGTTTTCTCTTGTTTGGTAAAGCTCATCATGCTATTGATTAACCAACTTTTCATCTAAATCAGGAAAAAATAAACACAAAAAATACTGTCAATATTTCCTGAACATCCTTCCCTGCAAGTCACTTGATACATGTCCTGTTTAAAAGTAAATAAACTGAGATATCTCTCACACAGAAAATATTTCTGCTGATTTTTGTTTTATTGTTTGCTTTGTTTTGTCTTGCTGTGTTACCCAGGCTAGCTCAAGTGATCTTCCTTCCCCTCAGCCTCCCAAATTCTTGGAATACAGGCACATGCAAACCATTATACCTAGATTCTCATAACTTCAGATACAAAATTTTAGTAGAAATTAAATTGTAATTGGTTTTTACTTGAATTTGGTAAACACAAGTTTATTGACCTAAATCTACCACAGATAATGTTGGAAAGGGCTTAAAGATTAATTTAAAGAACATTCTAGTTTATGTTTGGATTCCCACTAGGTAAGCGGGAAGTTTCACTGTAAGGCCCTCTCAGCTCTGGAGCAATAATGTCACAGACTGGGAGTGAAGAGAGGTCATGAAACAAGAACTAGCTAACACCTAGCTTCTTTAGCTGAGCTGTCTACACACACTGATCACTCTGATACAGTGGTGTATCTTGAAGTATTGTCACAGAGTTTGTACTCCACCGTATGTGGGGTTTTTATACAAAGAAATGTGGCTGGCGAGGCTCTGCTCAGTGCTGGAGCACTTTCCTAGCATACAACCCCCTGGGTTTAATACCCAGCACAACCAAAGCATCTAGTGTGTTCAAGGCACATACCAGGCCTTCAAAAAGTGGTGGTTGAGCTAGCTAGCCATGGCGGCTCATGCCTGTAAATCCACTTGGGGGTCAAAGGCAGGTGGACAAGGCCTTCCTGGACTATACTGCAAAATTCTACCAAAACAAAGAAAATGGAAGGAGGGATCTGGTTGTTAAAGAACTTTTACAACTCAACAGTAACCCAGTTTTTAACATTACTAAAGGCACTGACAGACAGTTCTCCAGTGATGATACACAGATAGTGAATAAGCAGCAGATGAAATGACGTTCAGAAAATGATTAGCTACTGAGGAGATCTGAATCAAATGTAGCCTATATGTAGGCTATAACCAATATAGTTTTTGCAATAGCTATATTACATCAAAGAAGCCAGTCATGAAAGAATAATGCCTTATGACTTCCTTTCTATGAAATATGCAGAGTAGGCAAATCCAGAGACAGGGAGTTTGTGTGCAGCTGCCAAACTACAAGTGGGAAACTACAGACCATAAGTGAAAGCATTTGGGGTATGTGTTTGGGGGGGTTGTACTGAAAATGTTCTAAGATTATCACCTGTTCTGATTAGAGAGGGTTACGAAATGCATGCAAACACTGGGGAGCACAGTTCACAGACAATCAGCAAGTCCCTTTGACCTTAGAGCTGGCAGACGAGCCCATATGACATGACAGATATACAGCCTGGAGAACTGGGTATTACAAAAAACCTCTCCAGGGTATGATGGGAAAAACAACCTGATGCCCCTTGACCGAGCTGTGGGCTGTGTCAAGGGGCATTTCCCATGTTGTACTAAAAAGTCAAGGTCACTTTTCCCAAACTTCTGAGTGATACCAGAATTCAGTAAGACCATTTGAACCACTTAACCAGAGCATGAACCAGAGGCATAGGAAAGAAGGAAGGCGAATGCACTGGGGAAGAAACTGTTCACCCAACAGCTACAGGGTAGGAGGTGCACTCTGGTAGTTTTCTGAACCCTAAAGTGAATACTTTCAGTATTTCTTAAGTGATGAAAGGCTAACAAGACCAAACAGGTAGTGTGATCAAAACTTAGAAGGGTGCTCTTTTGGGTCACCTCTCCCTCTTTGTCTGGAAAACAACCACCTCCGCCCAAAACAACAAAACCCCACAAAACTAAAGTGACACCATCTGCAAATGGTACTTAACTAGTTTCCTAAATTCCTGTTCTAACTGCTAAAAACTGATGGTGAGTATTAGCAACACATAAGTCACATATTACCCCTAGATTTCTATTTTAAAACAAGGATGAATTGATATAATACATGTATGTGTCTCCTGAGAAGGCCTGGGAGTGGCAAGAATGAGCTAGCCAGCAGCCATGTATGATGTCTCAGCATCATTCTCCACTAAAGGAAACCAAGACTCCTTGGAGAAATGACTGGGCTAGGGACGGGCCATGGAAAGGACAAGAGGGGCTGCAGACATGGACCCAGATTTGATTCCGGAACCGTTATCAGGCAGTTTACAAGCACCTATAATTCCAGCTCCAGGGAATCTGGTATCTCCATTCACACACATATGCAAGCCCAAAAGCATGCACACTTAAATACTAAAAATGTAAAAAAGAAAGTTGAAGAGATTGGACTAACTTCTTGAGCCAGAAAAGGGGTAAAGAAAATACTATCCAAACTCATGGAGCACAAGGGTCACCTTGAGAGGGTTCCTACTGGCCAAACCAGGGGCAGTCACAGCACCAAAATAATTGATACTAAAGGACTGTGACCTCCTAGATAAAATAAGGCCTTGTGATTTCATGCAGTGTATATGAATACATTTAAAGACAAGAGAGGAGAGAAAGTTCTTCCTTAGAGCAGAGTATCAGTAATTGCAGAAGGAAAAGTTAGAAAATTATCAATGGGAGTTAAAATTAAAAGAGTGTCCCTGTAATTCGCCTTCTTATGATCTCCCTGGCATTTAAGAAAAGGGCAAACTGCAGAGGCAGCAAACAGAGCAGGGGTTGCAAGGGCAGAGTAAGGACTGCTGAAAACCTACACAAAGAAATAAAGAGCTGGCTGGGCGCATGCTTTTAATCCTAGGACTTGGGAGGCAGAGGCAGGTGGATCTCTTGAGTTCGAGGCCAGCCTGGATCACACAGAGTTCCAGGACAGTCAGTTACATAGTGAGACCCTGTCTCTCCTAGAATCATCCTGGATCTCGACTGTGGTGGTAATTATACACTGCATCATTTGCATGTAAGAACTTGCAGGCATACACTAAAATGGCAAAGCAAGAAACTCACTGCCTCTAATACAAGACTAGCCTGGACTACTATGTGAGACTGTTTCAAAAAAAAAAAAAAAATCTGTGGACAAACTTCCTAATTTTACTCTGAAGAAAACAAAGTATCTATGCCAATCATACGAACTATGTTGGCTTTTCATAGTTTGATTATTTTTTCCCTAAGGGGTTTCATCCACAAGTGTGAACTGCATGGTATTCCAGGGTCATCAGCATAAAATGAATGAATCAGATTTAGAAAGAAACAAGATTAGCCCCCCTAAGGACTACAAAAGGTCATGGGTATTTGAAAGACACTCTTAAGTTTGAGATGCATTTTAATGTTTGAAACAAAAACAAAATTCTGGGCAGAAAAAGAAGAGTGAGACCAGAGAGAGGAAAACCATCCTTAAATTTTGAAAAAGTTAAGACTATAATAGATAGTGGCCCCTATCCTTTGTAGAACAAACTGTATAAATAAATGATTAAGTAATTACCAAGAATTTCGAGAAAAAAAGAGCCCATTCCTGTTTAAAAAAAAAAAAAAAAGCTACAGAGTGGGTAAAGGAGAAAAGGCATAGTCAATCAAACTCAGAATACACCAGACCTCAAAAGAGATCCTGAGGTAGTTCACTGGGAAAGGCTCATCATGAAAGAGAATAATTAAAGCACGAAGAAAAAAAGATTTTGTGTACTAGGAAGGATTCTCCGGTGTATGATAACAGGGGCAAGAAGCCCTTTATAAAGGGAAAAATAGAAAGACTCAAAAGAGGGTATACATAATATCTGGTACAGGAGGTGGTTGGAAACCAAGCACACAGAGGAAAGCTGGGCTTTAGAATAGGAAAAAGAGGAACCCTGAGAGGCTGCCAGGAAGTTGAGGAATCCCAGAGGGCTGGGGCAAGAGGCACCTACAGAGGCAGATTCTTCAAAGACGGGAAGAAAGCAAGACACTGGAATTCGAGGAGCAATGAGGGCTTGGTTCAGAAACACACTTGCCAGGGTCCAATGGCACATGTTTTTGGTGGCTTTCTCTGACAGCAGCCAGAGGCCAAAGGAGAAAGCCAACTGTGAGAAGGCAACCAAAAGGTGCCTTGCCTGCATTCCGAAGGCTTGTGGGCCAGCACCCCTGGCTTCGCTGCCTCTTTCTGAATAAAATTTTCCTAAGGTTGCCTTGGCTTAAAAACTAAGTCTTAACTTTTAAAACCAAGTTAAAGAAGTAATGTCATACTTTCCCCTAAAGGCTTAATCAAATTGTAGTTGTTTTCTTTGGTTGTTTTTTTTTTTTTAATATGCAAGCGTCACTTATTGTAAACCATGAGGTCAAAAGTGATAGAACTTAGAATGTCACTTACCTGGCAGCTTCGGGAAAACCCATCCTGTAGAGGGTGACAACCGCAGCTCCTCCGAGGCCTAAATTGTGCTGCAGAGCCACCTTTGCCCCGGGAACCTGCCTCTTTCCGGCTTCGCCTCTCAGCTGCCAGCAGAGCTCCGCGCACTGAGCCAGACCTGGCGAGTCGAGCACAGAGCGTCCCGGGCCGCGTTAGAGCGTAGACTCCACCCACCCGCCCTAGCGAGCCGCTAGTTGAGACTTCCCGCCAAAGCCATGCTCGCCTCCAGAGCTTAAAGCCCAAGATTCACAGCTAGTTCCCACGCTAAGATAATTAGCATTTAAAAAAGATTCGAGTTCAGGAAATCAAGACTAGCTCTCCTCAACTCATTCTTTTCTGGTGTGTTGAAATGGAAAACACAGCGTCCAGCTGCCCAGGGTGGTGCACACCCAGACAGTGGCAGGCGGATCTCTTAAGAGTTCAAGGCCAGCCTGGTCTACAGTGGGAGTTCCAGGACAGCCAGTGCTACATAGTGAGATTGAGGGGGGGGGGGGGAAGTTTGATGGGAACATTTTGAAAATGAAAAGCAATGAGATCAAACTGAACCAAGAAAGATGTAGGTGATATGAAGTGGAAAACTGGAAAACTGAGGTGAGAGTTGGGGACAATCTATAACACTAAGAATATTTGAAATAGTCATAAGGAATCCTTAAAATTTATTTAAAATACATGTAATAACATATAAGTGTATTGCATACATACATACACATACGTATACATTGTTTCTTTAAGTGAAGTTATACCACTTGGGATAATAGTGCCCGGACCAAGAGCCACAGACTATCTAATAAAAGGCCCTGTGCCAGGCATGAGGAGTCAATCCCATTTTGAGGTTTTAGTCAGGAGAGCTCAAGCTTGATGTCATCCCATAAGTCAAAGGTAAGTGTCTATTGCTAAAGACAGCACACACTTGAACACAGGACTCAACACAGAAGTCAAGCTGGATCTACTCCAAAAGCCTCCTTCCTGAGGACAGCTTTCATAGTACCAGAAGGTGCTATGTTATGTAAGCTGGAAGGGGAGGAGGGGCAGGATCAATAGTCCCAATCAGCTGTGGTGCCTATGAACCACAAACAGGACTAGCACAGCAAGATAACTCTAAAGGTGCAATAGTAACACTTCCGTCCCACCCCACCCCAGTTCACCACCTCGTGCAGACAGAGTTTCCCTGTGTAGCCTTGTCTGTCCTGTAGACCAGGCTGGCCTAGAACTCACAGAGATCTATCTGCCTCCCAAAGTGCTGGGATTAAAGGCCTGCACCACCACTGCCAAATACACACACTCACACCTAATTAAAAATAAGCAGGGTGGGGTTGTGGGGCATGCTTTAACCCCAGCACTCAGGAGGCAGAGGCAGGCAAATCTGAGTTCCAGAACAGCCAGGGGTATACAAAGAAGCCCTATCTTGAATAAACAAACAAGTGAATAAAATAAATAAATAAATAAATAAATAAAATCTTACAAAAGACTTAGATTATATGTGAAGGCATGACAGTCCTGGAAGGCAGACTCTGACAAATGGAAGGTGCCTGCAGTACATTCCTGAGCATCTGTGACAAACTTTCATAGAGAAATGGTTCCATAGAAGAGAGAAATTAATAAAAAAAAACTGCCTGTTAGTTTTTTAAATGAACCGAAGAAAAAACAAAAGAAGAGCACAGCAGCAAGGCAGCGCACACACTACAGCTACCTGGTGTACTCAGTCTGCCCGCCTGGCCCAACCCGTGTTTATCTTTTTCCTGGATGACTTTGGTACCCAGGACCTTCTGTATCCTAAACAAGTACAGTATCCTACTGTAAAGCAACGGTCCCTGGCCCCTGACACACTTTCTTCCTTTCTCCTCCCCAAACACAACATCTAGCTCTTCTATTTTCTACTGTATTATAAGCTTATGAAATCTAAGTGTTCATTGTTGTTGTTTATTGTTGGTTTTTTGAGGCAGGGTTTCTCTCTGTAGCCCTGGCTGTCATGGAACTCATTTTGTAGACCACACTGGCCTCAACTGATTCACAGAGATCCTTCTGCCTCTGCCTCCTGACTGCTGGGATTAAAGGTGTGCATCACCAAGCCCAGCTGAAATTTTGAGTTTTAACTAGAAATAAAATAAAGTTAATTAATTAGTACATTGTTAACTATAACTCCTCTATTGTGAAAACTGCAAGAACTTAAAATAGTCCACTAATCAATAAGACACTACAAGATAATAAAGAAGAAGCACAACCATCTTTACACCACCATCTATCTTTACAGAAATAAACCACAGAATTTTACCACTAAGTTACCTTAGAAACTCCAATACAGAAGTTGTCATTTTTCAGCTAAAGACCTAACAATCAAAGTGATTAATTTCAGTGGGCAGTGGAGCCATAGGAAAATTCTGATCTCAGAAATCCTAGTCCAGTTTTCTCAAGAGAAATTTAGTTCCATGCCATGCTAATGCGGCATCCACCAACACGCATTGTGTTCATCTGAAAGGATCTTACCTGGCGAGTCTAGTAAGATCTCTGTTAGGAAACATCTTGTTAGTGCATTATAGCTAACGGGAAGTCAAATGACTGCAGTTAAAAAGCATTAAAAGCACCAGTCACCATCTGAGTTCAGAGAATACAAGCATACTGAAATTACAGACTTCAGCCACTCATGGTGGCTGGCACCTATAATCCTAGCATTTGGGAGGGGCAGGTAGGGAGACAGCTTCAAGTTTAAGTTCATCCTGAATCATATAGTGAGTTCCAGGCCAAAGTGAGTCAGGACTGTCTCAAACAATTAAAACAAGGGTCAGAAAGATGGTTCAGCAGATAAAGACATGTGCTACCATACTGGATGACCTGAGTTTAAACCCCAGGACTCACATAAAATTGGAAAAAGAGAGCCAGTTCTCTCAAGTTGTCCTATGATCTCCACACGTGTGCCAAGGAACAGGAATGTGCACATATATGTTCACAAAAAAAAAAAAAAAAAAAAAAAAAGATTAGGGCCTAAAGTATAATTCTGACATAAATGCATTGTCACCTGTGGCGCCCAGTGGGTGTCCCTTTGAGATGAGGCCTCCACTAGGGTTTATGACCCACTTTCCTCCATAAGTGTTGTCCCCTCTGTCCACCAGGGCTCCGCCTTGTCCTGTGGAAGACAAAGTTAATATTCACAAATGTTAAAATATCATTGGACAGATGGCATGTTTAAGTCTTCCACATAGCCAAGGATTTCTGATATAAACATTACATAAGAGCTTAATAAAGTGTTACAAATGCTTCTAAGTGTTGAGTAATAATATTGAGAAATAAAGGTTTATCTTTCAAGAATGTTGTGCATGAAATAAGCACTTGGTAATTCCTAATAGCCTTGTGGCTTCCAAATTGCCCCGACTGTAACAGAGAAACAGAAAAGAACTAATATGGCCAAATATTCTGCAACATTTTAACTAAAAATTATAGTTCCGAAAGTTGTAATTTTCCAAAATGCATTTATTTTCTCTCAGGTTTCAGCTGTAATACTATGTGACATATACATTTTTTAATTAAAAAAAAAAATAAAACAAAACAGTATGTTGGCTGTGGTGGTGCATGCCTTTACTCTCAGCACTTGAGAGGCAGAGGCAGGTGGATCTCTGAGTTTGAGGCTAGCCTGGCCTACTGAGCCAGGATAGCCGGAGCTCCACAGAGAAACCCTGTCTTGAAAAGCAAAAATAAAACAAAAGAGCAAGACTATAGGTGAGTTTCTGGTAGAGTGCTTGCCTAGCATGTGCGTGTCCCCGTGTTTGATTCTAGCACAAAAAAAGCAAAATCTACAGAAGGAAAACAAAACAAACAACAACAAAAAATTACTTTCATGAACTTAAGGAGAAAGACTGAAGACAGTGTTGAACCATAATGGTTAAAAAAACCACGTTTCCACAGCCGCAGGAGAGATGGCACAAGAGCACATCTTTCTCACAGCCCAGAGGCTGGCAGAGGTCTTTGAGTTAGAGGCTAACCCAGTGAGAACAGGCTATGTAGTAAGACCCTGTCTTAAATGAACCTCCCCCCCCCCCAAAAAAAAAAACCCTACAAATTTATTTCATGTGCTTCGTGGCCTCCATGCTGCCTGGTAATGATTTGTTCACTGTTTGGGAGTGGTTACAAAATAAACAAAAGTGTGGGAATTATATAAGGCGTTGATCCCGATGCTTTTCTGATTGAATACTAAGATCTGAGAGCCCCAGATGTGATGCTTACTTATGGGCTCAGTGTGGTCCAGATAACAGTATGCTGAGTAGCCACAGCCTTGGAAAGAAGGGAGGGAAAGACTTTGGGAAAGTGGGAACAAGGAGGAGAGCCCTGGAGAAGCCACATGGGGCTCTGGACACAGAGAATCAGTGGACACAGGGAAATGAGTTTGGGGTGCTTAAAAAAGGAGGCACTGTAACTGCAAGAGAGGAGGCACAGAGAAGGAGCTGGAGACCGTAGGTAGAGAGATACAGAGACAACAGTTGGCCTGTGCCTCTCTGTGGGTGAGAAGCTAGTAGGCTTTGAAGACAGAAGTGACACTGGCCAGCTTCCAACACAATCATCTGCTTCTGAAGGAGTCCAGGCAGGTTAGGGGCCGTCTGTGAGATGACCACAGCTAAGAAACCATGCTGGCAGTGACAAAGACTGGCAACATGTGGTATACTCAGAATTTATTTGAAGGCAAAGTAGGAGCCAACAGGATTCAAAGATTTATTTGGTGGGGGCAGTGTGAGAAAGGTGACTTTAAATTGATTCTGCAGAGGCTGAAGGATCACTCAGCAGTTAAGAGCACCTGTTGTTCTTGCAACAATCTGGTTCCCAGAAACAAACTTGGGCAGTTGACAACTCCTGTAACCAAGGGATCCAACAGCCTTTTCTGGCCTTTGTGGGTAGCCCTATGTACGTTTATATATGTACACACATGCGTGTACACACACACACACACACACATACACACACTCGAACACACACAAAACCAACCTATAACACCCTGAAAAGTAGGCAGTTTGCTTCCTGAATCTAGATTTCAGGAAAGCACTCAGAGCAACCTGAAAGTCATCATCACACGATATTTAGCTGGGCTCTAGCAGCATGTTCCCAGCATGGCGTAAGGGGTGGTTCTGATGCTTTGTTATGGAATCTGTGTTTACTGACGATGAAGGTCCTCACCACCAACTGGTTTTTGATCTATCAATAAAGATGTCAGTGGTTGGACAGAAAGAAAGAGGTGGGACTTTCAGGTTCCCACAAGCTAGGAGAGAGAAAGAGAATGAAGTTGGGAACCCCAAGGGCTTTTTCCAGTCCCACACCCTACCTACAGCTTCCCCCTCCCACCAGGGGTCATGGCTATGCCAAGTTCTTTTCTCTACCCACAGGAACATTCTTGAGTAAAAAATTCTCAGAATGCACTGACTGAAAGTCACCTGACCCTTAGTAAAGTCCCAGGTAGAGTTCCCAGGTAGTGTATCATGCTTGCTAGCCAATATAGCCAATAGATTTAAAGGTCAATATGTGGGGAGCAGAATTCAAGATGGCGCCTGGCTAGGTGCCAGATGCCCCTGGCGTGTTGGTTCACCATTTTAGGAAGCCTGGGTGGCACGTAGGCTAGGCTTTACTGTGCATGCATTCTGCTTGTTCATTGTTACGTAAGATCGGGCCATGTGATGTATGTGCTCAGCACCAATCGAGAATGACTTCATGGCAGGTTCTGATTGGAGAGGACACAGAGATTTAAGGGCTGGGAGCTAGAGCTGGGGAGGGGGGGCTTTCGAGATAATTCAAGGTTCCTGAATAAACCGTGTTGGGAAGGAGATCCCGTGTCCGTTGTCTTCTGTCTGCTGGTCGGTTCAGGAGACGACATCAATATGCTTAGCCAATAAGTTTAAACTGTAACCTTGCTGATGTAACCTGTGCCCCTAAAAAGTATAAAAACTGCTGTAATACCCATTTGGGTCACCTTCTAGTCACTCGTCTTGAGGGACTAATTGAAGGTCGACCCCAAAGCTCCAGAAAATAAACCTCTTGCTTTTGTATCTATCTGTGCCTCAGTGTCTCACTCAGGAGCGGATCAAAGAAAGTACCACAGACCAAGGGTCTGGATCTTACAGAGGTACTTGGGGGAGAGAGATGAGACAGACTTGGAGCTACAGGGGAGAGCTTACAAAATGTAGGTGGAAGGGGAAAGCGACTCGGAAAAGTCTTGGGAGAGAAGACCAATGGGCTTCACAGAAGGTAAATGAGCAACTAAACTGAGGCAGATTAGAGGTGTTGAGCTAGGAGTGAAGGAAAGGGCTCTCTAGCTGCAGAAGGCTTAGAAGAGCCCAGCCACAGAGCCAATAAGCCAGTTTTAAAATGAGCTAATATGTGTGTGTCTTTTATCCACAGATCTGAGATAGCTCCTGGGCGGGTGAGTGGCTGTGACCAGCTGGGAACACAAAGTGGTGTAGACAAAACTACAAGCTACACAATGTGCTCCTTTCCCACAATGCTCCTCTCCTATGATCACCACTGAAGGCATGTACACAGTGCTACTCACTGAAAAGCAAACAAAAGCAGGAAGATTAGCAAGTGACATCTCAGGGACGCTGCTGCCCACAGCTCAATCCCAGTTCTGCTTCCTCGGGTTTCCTTATCAATCAGCTCTGCACAAGTAAACTGCATCCCAGAACAGCACAGCATGTCAACTAAGGTAGTGTTCCAGAACTAAGTCTGTCCCCCTTCCTCCACACCCCAACCCCGACCCCCAACACACACACACACACACACACACACACACACACACACACACACACACACACTTTTGGCTTTTTGAGACAGTCAAAAGTATCCCAGACTAGCCTTGAACTCTAGCTCCTCCTGTCTCTGCCTCCCAAGTGCTGGGATTATAGGTGTGCAGCACCATACCACGGATACCCCACTTTTCTACCAACAGAACCAGGAAAACAAACCCCACAGGCTAAACAGTAAGCATTGAAGGCCACAGTAGAGAGTGAATAGAGCCCCACCTCCCTCATTCTGAGTGTAGACTTATACTCAGAGTAAGTGAATCTGAGGTTCACTCCAGAGCTACAGATGCACAGGATAACCCCAAACCAGCACAGCACAGGCTCAGGAACTAAACAGAGGGAGGCATCAGCTGCCACCTCAGAAGGCAAGTCAGAATTTGTGAGGACAAACTGGGCTGGCTGCTTGCTAAATCAGAGTGTGGAGCTGGGAGATAACTCAGTTAGTAAAGGACTGAGTTTAATCCCCAGTACTCACATAAAAAGCTGGATTTGGGGTGTGTGTTTGTAATCCTAGTGCTGAGGAGGCAGAGACAAGCAATTTCCCGGGGCTCACTGACCAGCCTGACTACCCTAAAACCAGAAAGCCCCAGGTCCCAGCAAGAGAATTTGTCTCAAAAATAAAATGAGGGAAGTTGATCCTTAGAAGTGACACTGGAGGCTTCCCTATTGCTCATATTACAGAGCTCCACCACTCCTCTCCAGAGGGTGTTGAACAAAGTAACATTCATGTGTTCAGGATGCAATCTAAATTATTCATCCTACAAAGAATCTGAAAAAAAAAAAAAAAAAGTAATCACCTCCCCAGAGGGAAGGACCCTGGACAGATGCCAAACCCCAAAGTCTAGATTACAGTGTCATCAAGGACTTTCAAATTGATACAAGAGCTGCAAGGTGAAGGAGACACAGGAAATAAACACCAAGATGGGAATTCTAAACAGAGCTGAGAAGCTGGAAAATTAATCAAATAGAAATTTGAAAAGTAAAATCTTTGAAATAAAACACCTCAGTCCAGATGTGGTAGAGCATGCCTGGGATGCTAGCACACAAGATGCAGAGGCTGTAAGGTCAAGGCCAGCTCCAGATAAGCTACACAGAAAGGCTCTGCTTCTTTGTTCCTTTATTTATTTTTTTCAGTACCAGAGATTGAACTCAGGATCTCCTGTATGCAAGCCAAACCCTGCTTACTGAGTGAGCCTGAGATCTGTCTTTGTAAAGAAAGGGAAAAAAAGGAAAGGAAAGGGAAAGGGAAAAGGAAAGGAAAGGAGAAAAAGAAAAAGAGGACATTCTACCACTCTGGAGGCTGAAGCAGGAAGCTTTTGTGATCAAGGCTGGCAAGACACTGTCAAAAAGAAAGAGAGAGAGAGAGAGAGAAAGAGAGAGAGAGAGAAAGAGAGAGAGAGAGAGAGAGAGAGAGAGAGAGAGAGAGAACAAACAGAAAGAGAAAAGAAAAAAGAAAGAGAGATAAAGAAAATTTTGATTAAGAAAACAAGGGAAGAAAAAGTAAAAAGACTTACTCCAGTGGCTCAGAGAAGACAGGGAATTTTAAAATGAACTGATGGCTGGGCTGTGGTGCCCACCTTTAATCCCAGCACTCGGGAGGCAGAGGCAGGTGAATATTTGAATTCAAAGCCAAACCTGGTCTACTGAGTAAGCATCAGGACAGCCAAGGCTACACAAAGAAACCCTGTCTCAACTGCTCCCCTCCCCCCACAAAAAAAGAAAAGAAAGAACTGGGTTTGATTACTAATACTACAAAAACAAAGAACAAGTGTCATAGACTTGTGGGATAATACCACAGGCTCTAAAACAGACGCCATGGTGATCCCAGAATGTAAGGAAAAGATGGAGCATTTGCCTTGGCACACACAAGTCCCACCCAGGGTTACATCTCCAGAACTGAATGGAACAGGCAGGATGGTTCCTAACTTCCAGAGCCTAGGAGGAGGTGAGGACATAGGGACCAAGAGGCCACGTCCATTCTGTACTGTCTCAAAAAAAAAAAAAAAAAAAAAAAAAAAAAAAAAAAAGGAAAGGAAGAAAAGAAGAGAGAAGATGCTAAAATTTGAAAGATTCCAAGCTAAAGAAAAGAAACAGAGAGGAAAAACCCTGAATACTGGAGAAATGGCTCAGTGATTAAGAGCACATACAGGCTAGGCCGAGTGGTGCACGCCTTTAATCCCAGTACTTGGAAGCACAGGCCAGGAGATCTCTGTGAGTTTGAAACCAGCCTGGTGTACATAGTGAGTTCCAGGACAGCCTGTGTATTGACATCCTGTCTCCAAGACAGAGAGACTGTGGAACATTAAGCCCTAAATGGAATGTCTCCATTAAATCCCTTCCCTCAGGGCAGGGGAACCCATCCACTTCCACTTCCCAATGCCAAAGAAGAGGGGAAAATGTAAGAGCCAGAGGGAAGGGAGGATGCCAAGGAAACAAGGCCCTCTAAATCAGCAAGCTCAAAGTGCATAAGGACTCACAGCACGCACAGACCTGCACGTGTCTGTACCAGGGCCTCTGTGTATCAGGTCCTCACACATTATGGCTTCTAGTTTAGCACTTTTATGGGATTCCTGAGTGCACAAATTCCTGATTCTTGGGCCTCCTCTAATGTTCTTTTCCTTCTGTTTGTTTGCCTTGTCCAACTCCAATGTAGTTTGTGTTCTCTTATTATATTTTATTTTGTTGTACTTTTTTTAAAAAAAGAAAAAATACATACTGTCTTGTAGAGGACCCAGCCTTGGTTCCCAGCACCCATATGGCAGTTCATAACCAGATCTAACTCCAGTTCCAGGAGATCCCAATGCTCTCTTCTGGTTTTCTCAGGCAATAGGTGTACACATGACACACATATGTACATGCAGGCAAAACACATACACACAGAATAAAAATGAAAAAATAAAGAAGAACAACACAGGCCTTGTGTTAGGGCTGGACTGATTCTGAGGCTTTCTCAGAGACACTGATAAAAGCCAAAGAGAATGCTAATTCTGTGTCCTTGTCCAAGGGCAGTGGAGATACGGGGATCTCTGGAAGCTTGCAAGCAATAAGAGAGAGGCATTACCTCAAACAAGAAGATTGTCCTCTGACCTCCACAGGCATACAGGCATTCTGTAATGCGCGCTCTCTCTCTCTCTCTCTCTCTCTCTCTCTCTCTCTCTCTCTCTCTCTCTCTCTCTCACACACACACACACACACACACACGATCTTTAAGAATGAAGAAAGCAACAGAAATTATAGATATCTAGCTAAATATAAAAAACTTTTTGTTCTTATTGTCTTCAAAATACAATGAAAGAAAATTATTTCATCACAATATTTTCAATCCAAACAGATGTAATACTACAGCAACTACAAAAATGAGGTCAGTGAACACGAAGAAGAGTTGGTTAATGGGCCTAAATAGTGGCAAGGTTTCTACCCTGCATGTGAAGAGTCACAGTATTAACCTCAAGGAGACTGAAGGTTACGTACACACATGACCTTTAGCAGCAGTTCTTAGCTGGGAGAGCTATTATCCACAGGGAGAAATCTGGCAACATCTAGAGATATTCCCGGCTGACACAACTGTGGGAGGTATCTGTGGTACTCTGAGCAGAAAGCCAGGGATACTCACTGCTGAACACCCTAAAATGTGCAAGCTCTACCACGGAATAACATCTCAAATGTCACAGTGTCAGGCTATCCTATTCGCAGCTACTAGAAAAGAAAAAGAAACAGAGGGGCCAAGGGTGCAGCTAACTCTGTAAAGTGCCAGAACTTGGAACACAGCAAAAGGATCAGAAGTTCAAGGACACTGTCAGCTATATACCAAGTTAGGGCTAGCCTGGGGAAAGGGAGACCTGTGAGGTAGCTCAGCAGGTAAAGCACTCGTGACACAAGCTAGATGCCCAAGTGTGACCCTGGAACCCACACAATGGAGAAAGGGGAAAAGTAGCTCCAGGAAGAGTCCTCTGGCTCCTTATGTGTGCTGTGCCACATACATGCCAATTCACGCAACACACACAACACACACAGTAACCATTAACTAATTACCAAATTTTAAAAGAGAAATCATGCCAAAAAATGCCAGCAGATACATTAAAATAGTATACTAAAAATGTTCAAATAATGCAAAAGAAGACAGAAGAACAGGAAAGAGAAAGTACAGAGCACAAGTAGAAACATAATAAAACAGTAAACAGTCAGCCTAAACTGCATGGACAGACGATGGCATGCTTGGTCTAGAAGAAAATGTTCACAAAATAATTGATTATCATTGACCTATATCTAGATATCTCTATATAGTGCATGTATTAGTATTATATTACATATATATATATATATATATATATATATATATATATATATATATATTACAACACAATAAAGACAAATAACAGAGAAACAAAGGCAGAGATTTAAATAGACCTAAAGGACATAAAATGAGGTGCTGGAGCGATGGCTCAGCAGTTAAGAACACGATGTAGTGCTCTTCTCCAGAGAACCCAAGCTGATTCCTAACACCCACTTAGGGTGACTCACAGCCAGCTGTAACTCCAGCCCTAGGAGATCCAGTGCTCTTTTCTGGATGCCATAGGCACCTGAAGTCTCACATCCACATAAGCACACACAGGCACTGACATATTACACATAGATAATATAAATCTGGGCTGGAGAGATGGCTCAGCCGTTAAAGGCTAGGCTCACAACCAAAAATATAAGAGAATATAAATCTTTTTTGTTGTTGTTATTGTTGTTGTTGTTAGGTTTTTCCAGACATGGTTTCTCTGTATAGCCTTGGCTGTCCTGGAACTCACTCTGTAGACCAGGCTGGCCTCTAACTCAGAAATCCGCCTGCCTCTGCCTCCCAAGTGCTGGGATTAAAGATGTGCACCACCACTGCCCGGTTTAAATCTTTTTTTTAAAAAAGAAGATACACGTGAAAATGAAGAGTAAGATGAGATACAATTACTATCTCTTGAGCATACCTGAAATGTACACAACTGACCATCAGGTGCTGACAAGGAGGTGAAGCAACCAGAAGTCCATACTCTGAGGAACATGGTGTGCTTCAGGAATGGAAAGGAACCCTTCAAACTCACCAACTAGTTTATCTGTTTTTCTTTCTGCACGTCTATTTAAACACAATTAAAAAATACTTGGGACTGCAGGCCTAATAAATCCTCTTTAAAATGTAACCATACGCTCTTAGTACTGATGTGCATCATGTAAATTAAGGACACACTCTGTTATGCCAGTGTTTGTGTTGTCCAAGACTGGATGTTCTAAAAACTCTCCTACATCCGTTTTGCCCAGAGTGGCAGAGTCAACGTGTAGGGAAAGGCAATTAGTGACTTGTATTGTTTAAGGACGAAGTGAAACCTTCTCAACTGGCTTCACACAGGGCCCCTTCAAAGACACTACCTTCTGGACAGAGCCCCAGTGCTTCGTAAGTCAGGAGTTCGTTGGCAGAGAAGCAATCATGAAGCTCTATCACGTCGACATCGCTGGGCCCCAGGCCGGACTTCTCGTAGCACTTCCGGGCAGCTTCTTTACTCATATCATAGCCGACCTACATCCATAAATCCATTGCCAAGTAAATAAAGGGCATCAACATTTGGCCTTTTAGACAAAGATTTTAAGAGAGTAATATATGCATAATATTAAAAGCTCAAAATACCACATATATTGAAATCTAAGCTGATTCTGCATTATATAAAAGAATCTATAAAATAATATAAAAATGTACATCTCAAATTTTGTACCCTAAGATATTGAAAAAGGACTTAGAATCTGAGATTCAACTTATACTGTTATGAAATCATAGTGTATAGCTATATGATGAAATCATAGTGTGTAGCTGTGCTGATGAGGTCATAGTATGCAGTTGCACTAGCTGAAGAGGATTTTCAATACATCATTTTAAGCAGACAGTGAAAAAATGGGACAATTTCTACAGGAAAATATGTAACCTGTTTTTGAAGATCATACAGGATTCAATCCATTTTTGCACAGGCCATGCTTGATTTTGATTCAAGGAATAAGGCAAAAATACTATAAAGTGTGCTATGAGACAATCTGAGTATAGTCTGTATGCCATAACCCAATTTCATGGTCTTTGCTGGTCAATGTCCCACTGCAGGGACAAAATACCTAAGAAACAACTGAAGAGCAGGAAAGCTTTTGTTTTGTTTTGTTTTATATTTTAGACAGGATTTCATGTAGCCAAGGCTAGCCTCAAATACACTGTGTAGCAAAGGACGACCTTGTGCTCTTGTTTTTCCTGCCTTACCACTGGAAAAAAATTAGTCTGCTTCATGGTTTTGGAGGTTTCAATCCAAGGTCACTTGTACTAACACACAAGGCCATTGGAAAATTTTACACACACACACACACACACCCCATAGCAGAGAACACAGTAGAACAAGGCTGTTCACCTCATAAAGGCCAGGAGGCAGACAGAGTGCTAGCTTTTTCAACAGCACCTCTGCCCTGAAGCCCACTGAGCTAAGAATCCATCAATGCCTTAGTACTTCTGATTAGGTTGGAGTCCCCAAGAAGCAGTTACCTCCCAAAGACTCCACCTTAAAACACTGCTCAATCAGGGACTAAGTCTCTAACACAGGAGCATATAGGGAACAGTTTAGGTCCAAACCAAAGCACTGATTAAGTTATGTAAGCATTTCAAATTTGTAGCATGTGTAAAACTATTTTATAAACTGCACTTTACCATGCAATTGTTTCTGTGGGCTGAGGACGAATCTTTAATTGTCAATTCACTTTAGGTCTGAACTCTTACTTTCTCTTCAATAAGGGCCCACTCCTTTAATCCCAGCACTCAGGAAGCAAAGTTGACAATTCCTGAATTTGAGGCTAGCCTGGTCTACAGAGAGAGTTCCTGGACAGTCAGGGCTATGTGGAGAAACCCTGTCTTAAAAAAACAAAACAACAAAACCCCCAAGCCCTAAACCAGCATGTCTAATGAATTAAAATACCTTACTCATGGCTCCAACTTAAATAACATCTGGTTAGCAATGTAGTTGAGGCTACCCCTGAATTCCTGATCCTCCTTCTTCTATGCCCCAATTACAGGAGTGTACCAAACCCATCTCATTCACAAATCTTTAAGGATGGGCTACAATGAGAACCTTCTAGATCAAGTTTCTATAATACCTTCCAGAGCTAATGACAATAAAATGCTAGGTTGGAATTTAAAATACTATTTCCTTAATTTGATTTTTTAAAAAAAAGAATCTCTGACATACCAGTTTAATGATGTTGTTTTCTTCAAACGTACTGGGCAGGTCGGTCACCATCTCCTGTGCCACAATTTCCACAGCTTTGGACTGCAGGCCATACTTCTGTACAAACTCCTCACTAGACAGGACTGCTGCTGCAGCACCATCTGAGGTGGGACTAATCAGAAGTGAGAAGAATTACTTATGCCAGCATCTCCTTGGGTTTCAGACTGGGAGCTAGGAGAAGAAAGACCAAGCATGCTTCTAGACAACTCACAGTCTTCTCTGTGATATTTACATTAAGTTGCACATCCATCCTGTTGAGGCTGAGCCTCTAGCAAGACCTCAAATGGTGCTCACTGCTCAGTCTGCATTCTCTCCCTCAAACTCTCACTGAAAGAATCCTGGATATGCATGAGGTGATTTCTGGAGCCTTTCTGTGGAGTGAGTCTAAAAGGCTGCTTTCTGTTAATACTATGAAGATATATGCAGGAACCATCTAGAAGCTAAAAACTAGCAGGTGATCTTCCTGAGATGGTTCTGCCTTGGATTAAAATCTACGATGGGTTTACTAATGCAGTCAAGGCCCGGGATTTTTCATTTTAGGAAAGATTCCTGCTATTTATATGCCTTTCTTGTTAATATTAAATATATATAACAATCACTGCCTTTTAACCAGATTTCTGCACAACAGTGAAGATGTACTATCTTGTAGTGATGCTATATTGACAAATAGATGACTTTTTAATTCTTAATGATGATCTTATAAGAATTCCTAAAATTATATTAGTAATTTTTAAGTTCTTCTATAATAGGACTACTATTAAATCTTTTCTGATGTCAAAACTGCAATGAGAACTCTGCCAGTCTTAAAGTGTCCTGAGTTGATCGCTTCTGAGATAGCAAGCAGGCTTCTACTACTCAGAGTACATTCTAAGAGGTTGTACCATTAACCAAAGGTCATAAAAGGTAATGGTTTGAACCATTAACCAAAGGTCATAAAAGGTAATGGTTTGAACCATTAACCAAAGGTCATAAAAGGTAATGGTTTGAACCATTAACCAAAGGTCATGAAAAGGGAAAGAAGGATTTACCATAGGTGGAAGGACAGAATATAAAATACTAACTGGGTTTATCTATACAGAACTTCACTAATACTTAGTCACAAAAGTTATGGTTTTTAACTCTCCGTGAACCTGTTAAGCTAGTGACAGATATTGAGTGTTTATCTAGATAATTACTCTTAATGGACATGCATATAACATTCTCTGCTGTAAACTTCTTATTCAATTTATGATTTGAATTCATGTTTGAGCTTCTAGTGAACTTTTGTAAAATAAAAAAAAATGGATGCTTGGAAAACTCATGTGATCTATTCTCCTAGGAAAAGTACAAAAGACTAGGAAAGATCACAGTTGGAAGATACAACACTGGAGAGAAAGCATTGGGAGTAAGGCATTGGGAGCAAGGGCACTGTGACATCAGAGCAGGAGGAGAAAGCAGAATTAGAGAATGCAGAGTGGGAATGACTTAGAAACTATAGGTAACATAAAAAACTAAGAGCAGTGTGCAGAATGCAGAGGGAAAGAGGAAAAAGAAGAAGCTGCCGAGAGCAGAAGGAACAGGCAGGCTTTTCCTTACCATGGGACAGAGAAGGTATTTTCTTAATAGCAAGGCAGGCTTAGTCTTACTAAAGAGAACAAAGCTTTCTTCTTACAGACTTATTTTAATTTATTTATCAATAAAAGGGCAGAAGCTTTTTCTTTCTCTATGCAATAAAGATTGGAACTCATTTTTCATTCAGAATGAGTGAGTTCTTTCTGCACCAGTGCTTGGTCTTTTTCTCCATATTCTTATGTAAGTATGGATGTCTCTCTGTGTGTGTGAGTATGTAATTATGAGATAAGTATGTAAGCTGGACTCAACTGGTTGGAATAGAGATTTATGAATGTGTATGCATGAATCTGTATATGAATTTATATGAATTTAATCCATATTTGTTTGTCTAAAAGCTTTTCTTTCTGGGACCGTGATTCTCTTCTCCTGGTTCAGTAGAAGTTTACTGCTCCAAACTTCCCCGTCACCTGACAAGTGAGAGGCATCTGGACAGGCTCTCTAACAATCAAGCCTTTACTTAACCTTCTGCTGTTTTACTATGAGGTGCTAAGTGCCAGAGACTACAGTTTTTGGCCCAAAAGGAACTCAGGCAGGTCAGCTACAGTAGCAAAGTGACTCAGACCTAAGATAGGTAAACATTTTATTATTATACAGCAACCATAAGTATCTCGCAAAACCAAGTCTTACCCCCACTGAAGCTCTTCCCCCTCCACTGCCACAAGAAGAACCAAGAAGAAAGAACTGTGGGGGCTGGCCCCCAGCAGACATGACTATGGGCTCACACCACTCCAGCTCTGTTATACCCTAGCTCAGTCTGAAACCCTTTTGGAAGCTGGGACAGACTAAAGCAGGAATATAGAAAATCCAGAGGTAAGTCTCCTGAGATCTCAACACAGACCTACAGTAAGCTGGGAAAGGAGGTGGCACACACCCGAGGCCCCCAGTGAGTTGGGAAGGATTTTCTAGGTAGGCTGTCCCTCAGTCTGTAACAGGTGACAGCTGACCTTTTTTTTTTTAACTGCATCCCAGTCAGTCTCGCACTCAGCCAGGAGTGTACACAAGACTACACAGTACTGAGTCCATGTTCCAGGAGTGAGAGTGGCAGGCAAGTTTCAAGATGTGACTATGAGCACCGTCAGAGCTACAATTCCTTCTCTCCTTTCTGCTCTTATCTGTCACAGAGTAAAACTTCCTGTATTAAAGTCTACAGGGAAACCAAGCTGCTCCAAGAACCCTGGGGCCGCACTGGCATCTAAGGCACGTTTTAATAAATAAACAGTGAGCAGTCAAAGCAAACAGAAGTTACTAGAGAGGGAAGAAGTAAAACCTATCTTTTCATGACAGGAGGGGCTCAGCCTCAGAGCAGCCACAGGAAATAAGGGTACACTCTCCTGAAGTAACCAGAGTGAGGAGCACAGTGGTTATTCTATAGAAGCTGCAGAGACAGCATAAGGGTTAGCCACCAAGGGACAGGTAGGGAGGAGAGCGGTCATGTCTAGGAAATGTTACCATGCTTTTCTTACCAGCACTGTAAGATAGTCAGGAAATCGAAAACTTGTTTTGATTTCATTATTTCATCTAAGCTGTATTCATCTTGGAACTGGGAATACCTAAACACAAGATAAGTGGTTATAAGAAGTGAAGAAGCAACTGTAAGGCAGGCAGACCTCTGAGTTGGAGGCCAGCCTGATCTACAAAATGAGGTCCAGAACAGCCAGGGCTACACAGAGAAACCCTGGAAAAAAAAAAAAAAAAAAGGAGGAGGAGGAGTCAGGCAGCCATCATCAGATATAGACCTGTGACCTTGCATGCTCAGAAACACAGGGCAAAATAAATCCAATTCTTTCTTTATAATTCATCCAGTCCATGATATTTTTATGGTGTTATTGGCAAAAGAAAATGACCAAACATTGTACATGTTTGGCATTGCTTTTATACAGATTGTAATTATGAGGCAGCAGTTCAGTTCCCAATGGATCACTTTCCCACAGAAAACACTGAGTTCATGCTATGAACCACCAATAAACACATTCAAAGATTGTTGATCGACAATAAATCTGAATACATCTGATATCATTTACTTTAGATTATTTTTTGGATATAACTAATTATGCTGTTTTTCCACAATAAGTTAATAACATTAAAGTGACTGAAATCCATCTCAGTTATAAACTTAATATGCATTTTACAATTGTTTTTGCTGTACAAAGACATGAACCGAGGACCTCACATATGCTAATCACTAGCTCCACCACTGATCTACATCAGCAACCCCAGTTAAAATTTTAATACCTGTCACTCTTATTCTTATTTAAAAGCATCATTAAAGCTAGGTGGGAAAAACCATGTCTATAATCCCAGTACTTAGGGAGCTGGTGCAGAAGGATGCCATAAATTAGAGGCTAGCCGGGGCTACAGGGCTACTCTCTCAAACTCTGACTCCCCTATAGAAAGAAAGAAAGAAAGAAAGAAAGAAAGAAAGAAAGAAAGAAAGAAAGAACAAATCATTAGGCAGAACTGATATTTTAAGTATAAATAAGCCAAGAACTAGAATGGCAAAAGCAAACAATATATGATTTGGGTGTAAGTCCTTCTTTTATAAAATACATAAGCATCCAAGTCAGTATCATTGAGATCTCACAGTTGGTTTCTGAGAGTACAATTGCATATCACACAGCAGGACAGACCAGATTTTCATGTCATGCCTCTGAAATACTTACGGGTTATTAACTGAGTGTTTATGATTTTTCCATCCAATTTTTGCAAAGTGCTCAACTTTTGTTCCTGCAGAGAGAGCAAACATCTATCAATGTGCTGTTTTCTGCAGCTCATTACCCCAAACGTCACAGTGGAACTCAGTGTTTGGCTAAATATCACCATAGTTTCTCTTGCACTGATATCAGGGTTAAAGACAGTGATCACTCATATAATTTGTTATCATTAAATATGAGTGTTTCATAAATTGAATCAAGAGATGTATGAGATAAAAACAGTTCAAACTGTCTGTTCTGTTTAATATAATTAGGATTCAGTTTCAAAAACTAGAAAATACAGCCTGGAGCCATAGTGCATAGCTAGAGAGTACTATCCTCTGTGATCCAGCGTCTGACAGACATTCCCAAGCCTGGCATGAGTGGGTGTGCCAATCACATCTCCAAGGCCTGGTGAACAGTCCCCACAACTTCCCTTTAAGATACAGCAGAAGGGTCTTTAGAAAGTTACATCTAGTCAATTACGCATGCTTTCCAGATCTTGACGGGGGTATTAGTTTTGTGTTGTGTTGTGTTGTGTTTTGAAACAGGGGAGCCTTTCGCTGGCCTGGAACGCAGTATGTAGCATATGATAGCTTTGAACTCACAGAGCTCTGCCTGCCTCTGCCTCTCAGGTGCTGGGATTGAAGGTGTGCACCACCATCGCCCAGCCAGAATAGGTTCTATTCTGAGGATGTATTTATATACAGACTGAGGTGCTCGAACAGTGTGATACGGTTACCAGAAAAACTGTGGCCAAGTGCAGGACTCACAGTTTTCGCAGGTAGTGCCAAACACCTATAATCCCAATGCATAGGAAATGCATAGGAAGTGGAAGCAAGGAGGACCGAGAGGTTAAGGCCAGCCTGGACTACACTGAACCTTGTCTCAAAAAATACAACACAACAGGGAAAGATGCTATGGTACATGTCTTTAATTCCAGGACTTAGGTTAGGAGGCAGAAGCAGGTTCTGAGTTTGAAACCAGCCTGGTCTACACTTTCAAATTCCAGGTTAGCCAAGGCTGTACAATAAGATCCTGCCTCAAAATAAAATAAAGACCAAGGGTAAAAATTATAGAAAAGGAGATTTGAAGGTTTGTTGTTGTTTCTGGTTTGGCCTGAGATATTTTATTGGTTATTTTTGTTTTATTTTGTTTTTAAGATGGCTTTCCATAGACCAGCACATCTACAGAGCACCTCCTAGACAAGGACCCTGCTGATCACTTACTTGGTATTTCTTAAGCCTGATACTAGCCAAAGACTAGATGACCACTAACTCTGAACTGCCAATTAATTGTTATTGGATGTTGCCAGGCATAGAAGAAAATATCTGTAATCCCAGCACGTGTGGGTGGAGAAAGGAAAATTGAGAGTTCAAGGTCAGCCTCAATTACATAAATCCCCCCCTCAAATGTTCCCCTTCTTTAAAAAAAGATTTGGCTGTTCAAAGAATATACTTAGTATAAAAAGATTCCAACCTCCTAGAATTTAATTATAAGAACCACAAAAATCTGCTGAGTCTATCAAGTTAAGTTAAAGGCACAATAGTTCATGCCTATAAACTCGGCACTCAGAGGGAGAGTCAAGCAAGAGGTCGGTCGGCATGAATCCCAAGCTAGCCTGGGTTACACACTGAGCTCTAGGCCAGCCCAGGCTACACTGTAGACCCTGTCAACAAACAAAAACAAATTCAACTATTTCAAATTTTAGACTAGAAAATTATTAAGCCATTCAAAGTAATATAAAACTTAGAAAAACATATGAGTTTAAAAATACACCAGAACCAGGATTTCTAAGGCCAGGGGAAGGTGCTACATCTGTCTCTATAGGCTCCAAAAATAATAAAAACAAGAAGGAAAAGCATAAGTGCAGAGTACCATATAATCAGAAAAGCCAGGAGAACGGCAGTACCCAAACCTCAGAAACTCTGTAAGTTAAGAAAAAGAAAAGACTAATGCAAAAAAAGGCCAAATCCCAACCACAACCCTTTTGGGTAACAAGAGCAGACAGAGGAAAAGCAGTAAAGGAGAGAGGACAGGAGCCAATGGCGGCCCACAGTCGCTGGAGAGAACTATGCCCTCCCCAAGTGTGAACACTCAGAGGAAAATGTTCCTATAATAGAAATAAAGGGCTTGTTTAAAATTTCCATTTATTTGTATGTGTATGTGTGTACATGATATTTGTATGTGCTGTATGGGCACTAGGGCATGGGTGTGCATTTGTGTGCATGGTATTTGTATGTGGCATATGGGCACTGGTGATTTGACTCGATTCCTCATGATTGCACAGCAAGGGTTCTTATCCGAGCCTTCTTCCAAGACTCCTAGAAATAAAAGTTGAAACTAAATAAATTTTAAAAATTAGTTATAAACAGTGACATTACTTTTTAGAGTCATCATCAAGCTGATCTGAAAATTCATGTGAAATGGATAATTTACTGGAGAAATAGAGATGACTAAAATTGATCCCATTAGAAACAAAATAGTTCGGGCTGTAGAGATGGCTCAGTGGTTAAGAGCACTGACTGCTCTTCCAGAGGTCCTGAGTTCAATTCCCAGCAACAACATGGTGGCTCACAACCATCTATGATGGGATCTGATGTCGTCTTCTTGTGTGTCTGAAGAGAGTGTACTCATATACGTAAAATAAATAAATCTTAAAAAAATAGTTAACCTAAAAAAAAATAAAGAAAACTAGGTTGAGAATGTGCATCAGTTGGTAGGAATCTTGCCTAGCATGTAGGAATCCCTGGGTTCAATCCTAAGCAAAAATGGGATATGGTGACACAAGCCTGCCACCCCAGCACTCAGGAGGTGACAAAGGGAGGACATCCTCAGTTACTGAAGAGTCAGGGGCTACATTAACCTTGTCTCAAAAGAGAGAAGAGGGGATGGCAGAAGGAAAGAGGAAAGAACAAAGGACGAACAGAAAGAACACAGACAAATCACCAGACAACTACCTCTATTTGCCCCCCAAAACTCTGACTCAAACAGCATCACACAGAATTCTACCACATCTATAAAAAGCATGAGGTTCCAGTGTTCCATAAATGGTTGCAGAGTATTAAAAATGAAAACCAATCTTTTTATGAGGCAAGTATAAAACTAAAACACAGAAAACCCAGGGCTCTGGGCCAGGGCCAGCGATGGAGCGCTTGACTCGAACAGGCCCAGGATCCCCAGCATCACAGGAAATGAGCAAACTTCTGTGTGATTTCAATGTGACAAATGAAGACTAACTATTAAAGACCTAAATAAAGTAACATCTAAACTCAAGAAATAGAATCAAAAAAGGGGAGGGAGTCATCGATTATAGCAGTACATGATGGTACACACCTGTAATCTAGGAACTTAAGAGCCAGGGATAGGAGGATGAGGAGTTCAAGGCCAGCCTGGATATACAGAGCTCTGGCCAGTCTGTGCTTCATGAGACCCTGTCTCTAAAAAAATAAAAGCAAGCCAGGCGGTGGCAGCACACACCTTTAAAACTAGCACTCAGGAGAAAGAGTCAGAGGCAGGCAGACCCCGGAGTCTGAGGACAGCCAGGGCTATACAGAGGAGCCCTGTCTTGAAGAAAAACAAAAACAAACAAACAAAACGCTGAAAATTAAACAGTAGGGGGATGGAGAGATGGCTCAGCAGCTAAAAGCACTGGCTCCTCCTACAGAGGACCTGGGTTCAATTCCCAGCACCCACATGGCTGTTTGCAACTCCAGTTTCAGGGGATCCACTGCCCTCTTCTGGTCTCTGTGGACACCAGCTATACAAGCGGTGCAAAGACATACACACAAGCAAAATAGTCATGCACATTAAAAATAAAATTCTTTTAAAAATTCAAGTAAAATTATGAAAGGCTTTTAAGACAAAAGGGGGATTATTTATGAGACGATTAATGAAGCTAGAATCAGGTGTAAAGGTTGGGTAACCATATCATGTCAACATTAAGTTATTTTTTTCTTGAAGCAGGGAGAGCTTGAGGTCTTGCTATGTATGGTATCTGGACTGCCTTGGGAGGTCTGGACTCAAGCAAGTCCCCAGCAACAGCTCAGGCACACACATCACCATACTTGATTTGATATTAATTTCTTGATTTTGATTATTACATTTGATTGGATTTGACATATATATCTATGTGTGTGTGTGTGTGTGTGTGTGTGTGTGTGTGTGTGTGAACTATGTTAATTTGATTGTTATAATTTGCTGTGCAATTCTGTAACTTACTCATTTTTAGGCACAGTATGTAGCCCTAGCTAGTCTGGAACTCACTGTGCGGATCAGACTGGGATTAAAGGTGGATGCCACTACTCTGGGCCTGCTCTTAAATTTTTAAGTTATACAATAATATAGAGAAAGACACCAAAAAAAAAAAAAAGCAAAGCAAAATATAAATGATCTAGAGATAAAGGCATTAGGAATGTTTCATGCAACATTGTCATGAAGTCTGAAATTATTTCAAAACAAATGTGAAAACCGACAGTGGTTGTGGCTCGAGCCTTTAAACCTAGCAGGGAGCAGAGGTAGGCAGAGCTCTGCAGGTTTGAGGCCAGCCTGGCCTACAGAGCAAGTTACTGTGTGCAGAGAAACTCTTGCCCCCAAAATAAGGAAAGAAAGAGAGAAAGAAAGGAAGGAAGAAGGAAGGAAGAAAGAAGGGAGGGAGGGAGGGAGGGAGGGAGGAAGAAAGAGAAAGGAAAAACCACCAGAGCAACAGCTCTTCATAAGTCTAAAAGTGAGTCATACTATCCTCCCAACTGAGAACCATGAACAGTTTCAATGTTTAAGCAATTGGGCCAGGGAGATGGCTCAGTGGGGACAAGACATTGCTACACAAGGCTCCCGACCTGAGTTTGATGTGCAGGACCTAGTTAAAAATCTAGATGCAGCAGCACATATCTGTAATCACAGTGGACCTATGGAGAGATGGGAGACAGAGAGAGAAGAACCATCCACAAGCCCCAGGACCACTATCCTGGAGTACACAGTGCAGGGCAGAAGCAGGAAGAGAGACCCTGCCTTGACAAGGTGGTGGGTGAGATCTGATTCCCAAAAGCTGCCCTCCCACCTCCACATCACCACCACCACCATCATCATCATCACAAACAAAATTGTAATCTGGTCACATTCATTATCTAGAAAGTGAGGAAACTTCAAAGTATTTATGACATTCAAATAATTCGTTGCAAAAGTCTTTATAACTTTATTTGCAAAGTAGATTTTTAAAATAACAACCCAAGATGATTACTTAACCCAGCGCTCGACTGAAGAATCAGGGTTACTTACAATCTTCCACCCACAGTGCTATGATATCAACCACATATAAACACCTTCCATATGCTGCAGGTAAACCCAGAAGGTATTCATGGAAGAGAAATTGCTAGGTTCCCGTTTTCTTGTCTACCAGCAACTTGTGACAGTCTGACTTCCTCCTACTGAGCCTACAACACTAGCAAGCCTAGCATAACTGGAGAACAGGTATTATCAGCATGGCTTTCATGTCTTCCTGCTATTATAGTTAAGACGAAAGCCAGGCTGGGGGACTCAGTCTCCAGTGCTGTAAAGGAAGAAGAGCAGAGCCAGCGTGAGCAAGGTCCTGTAGTCACCTGTCAGCACCCATAGACACAAATACATAAATACAACTGAAAAAGGCTCTCCTTGCTTCACAGTGACAGTTACTGACTTCACGGTTGGGAATCTGCTGTTCTCATAGGATCTCCACTTCCCAGTGAGATATTAAGCCCTCATCTGTAACATTATCAAAGGACCTCAAAGATATTCCTAATACCCTCCCTCCTAAACTCTAATGTTGAAAGCCTGGCCTCAATGGCTAGGAGATGGGGCCTCTACAGGAGGGAGGCAGTGAACAGAAGAATGCTTATGTCCTGACCAACATCCCAGGCTGAAATCTTAACTGCCGAGCTATCTCTCCAGCCCTCCCATCCTGGAATCTAATCCCCAAGGTGCTAGTATCAGGAGCAGGACTTCATGAACAGGGTTAATATCCTTACAAAAGAGGCAGGGGAGGGGGGCTGTGAATGTAGCTCAGTTGGTAGAGGGCTTGTATAGCCCCAGGTTCAATCCCCAGCACCCATGAAGTAAGTGACAATCACTCATAACTCCAGTTCTAGAGGATCTGATGACCTCTTCTGGCCTCCAAGGGCACTAGGCATGCATGTGATACAAGGCAAAATACCACACCCATTAAAAAAAAAATCTTTTCAAAAATACTTTATATCTTAAATATCCCTATATCTTCCACGTGTCTTTAACAAATACCTGCTGTTTCTTATTGCATGAACATAAGCAATAATAAGCCTGAAAGGTTTTTGCTGTTATTCTGAGGCAGGATCTCACTATACATGCTTGGCTGACCTAGAATTCATTATATAGACCAAGTTGGTCTTGAACTCAAGGAGATCCAAATGCTTCTGTGCTGGAATTAGCATGGGTCATCACGCCCAGCCTCTAAAAAAGGGATTCTCAATCTTCCTACTGCTGTGACCCTTTAATATAGTTCGTCATGGTATTGTGACTCCTAAGCATAAAATTATTTTTGCTGCTACTTTATAACTGTAATTTTGCTACTGTTATGAATTATAAATATCTATCATGCAGGATAGTCTTAGGTGACCCCTGGAAAAGGTTGCTTGACCACCCCCAAGGGGCTGAGACCCCCAGGTTAAGAACCACTCCTCTAAAGGGTGTTTTTTTAACATACCATATTTAACATATCATATTTAACATACCATATTTAACATACCATATTTTTCCATATGTTCTTTCCCAGCACACCCAAACAGCTGAGCAGCAAGTGGATGGGCAGACAATCCATACTTATTGATTAAGACATCAACATGTTTGTCAATCGGATGGGACCGATCTGAAAACTTAGAGGGAAAAGTAAAGTTTAATGAGCAGCTGACATAAACATGTCTCTTGCAACTTACACTATTGTCAAGACGTTTATCTGTCCTGAGAGCACCATATACCAAAATGAGCAATGTGAATAAAATCATCAAGAAATACTTTGTAGCAGGAAACATGAAAATATGGGTATGGTGGCCCCACCACTTGGGAGGTAGAGGCAGGAAGGTCAAGAGTTTAAGACTTAAGCCTTAGTTACATAGCAAGTCAGAGGCCAGATTGAGACACGCAGGACCCTGTCTCTCTAAACAAACACATACATACATACATACATACATACATACATCTATCTAATCCCCAACATGCTAGTATCAGAAGCAGGGCCTTCATGAACCTCTTCCTTACAAGAGGTTGGGTCTGTTATGTGTGTGTGTGTGTGTGTGTTTGTGTGTGTGTGTGTGTGTTGAGGTGTGGTCTGCTAAATTCTATACCAAGATGTCTAGGCCTGCAAGTGAATTCTTATGTTTATAAGCTTTTGTTGTGCAAACCTCGTTCCTTAATTTAAAACTACTGGTTAAATAAAATTGGCAACAGATGATTACTGGAGGGATTAGAAGTAGGTGGGTTTGGAGTTATCTGGTTGAGGGTGAAAGAAAGGGAGAGGAGAGACAAAAACCATGAGGAGGAAAGAGGTTGCCTTGGGGTAGGTGAGTCATGAAAACAAGGCCCACGAAGGCTGGCCAATCAGAGTTAAGAGAAGCTCAAATGGAACATGGCAAATTATAACTTGGGGTTATTGATGGGGAGGTAGATTCTAATAACCTGGAGTACAGATATTTGCCCAGCTCTGGTGTATTAAATGCTTATCATAAACACAAACACTGTATGTCTTTTATCCTGGAACTGAGTTGATCCAAAGCGGAACAGAAACCCCAATTTTTAGATTAAATATTACTAAAACAAATATCTACTTGATTTTTTTTTCTTTTTTATTTCTCCCAGTTTTTGTTTTTGAGATAGGGACTCTCTATATAGTCCTGTCTGTCGTGGAACTCATTATGTAGACTGGCCTAGAACTCATAGAGACCTGACTACCTCTGCTTCCCTAGTGCTGAGATCACTGTGCTTGGCTTATTAATTCTTTGAAGAGATGTTTCCACAGCCAAAGAGATGGGTCAGTGGGTAAAGGCTCTTCCCACAGGGGCTGATGACCTGAGCTTAATCCCTGGTGCCTACATGATCAAACAACAGACCCAGAAAATAGTCCTTGGACCTCATCTTTCATACCACGCCATGGGAAGACACACACACACACACACAGAGTAAGTGTGAATTTAAACATTTCTCTTGGGATTTTAAGATATTTGTTATTTTATAAGTATGGGTGTTTTGGCTACATGTATGTTTATGTACCTTATGTGTGCCTAGTTGTTGAGGCCCTCACTTTGCCTCAACATTTTTCGGCTAAGTGCTCTGGTCAAGAGAGAGAGTGGGGCTGGAGGGGCAAGCGACTCGAAGAATGGAGACAAGACAGGGTGTGTGGTCAGATCTTAAGTCTCGTCCTGTCTCTCCTCCCGTCTCTCTCTCTCTCTCTCTCTCTCTCTCTCTCTCTCTCTCTCTCTCTCTCTCTCTCTCTCGTCTCTTTTTATTGAAAAGAAATCTGGGGTATTTATAAACACAAGCAGGAGAACACAGGTGAAAACACTTTACCACGTGCACCATACAGCTGAGGTCACTAAACAGCAAAACAAGCTATGTGGGATAAACAATATATTTATCAGAGTGTGCTTCAGCTGTTATAGGCTTTTGACAACCAAGTCTTTCATCAGGGTATATGGTTCCAGATGGCTGCAAAGTTGATCTAGCCACTTTCTACTAAAGTCGGCTCCCAACACCTAGTGACCTCAGATGGTTGTGAGCCACCATGTAGATGCTGGAAATCAAATGCAGGTCCTCTGGGAAAGCAGCCAGTATTTCCTAACTGATGAGCTATCTCTCTACCCAGTGAATTAAAAAAACAAAACCAACCAAACAAACAAAAAACAAAAACGGGTTTACCAAACCTTCACTATCCCCTATTTAGCAGTAACTGAATGCAGAGAATAAAGGCGAGAATGTGCCAGCCTAAGATTCTGTTCATTGGGCATTTGGATTGGGGAGAAAGGGACAAATGATGAGATTCAATCAATATGCAAATATGATTCTATAAACCCAAAGTAGATGTTATAAGGATAAAAACTGAGTGGGAAACCAGAGCTTATGACAACAGTCAGAGGCTTAGGTGGGGCTGTGAAGGGCTAAAGAAAAAACAGTTTGGGCAGATGGGGCAATGAGAACAGACATCCAAAGCAGGAGTGTAACTGGGAATTTCAGATGCAGAGCTAAGCCGGATGAGGATAACATAGTGTCATAGTGTCCTAGTTCAATCCCCAGAACCCACCTGGGAAGGAGAGACCCAATGCCTGATAGTCTAACCTCCAAACCTAAAGCATGGCATGTGCACACCCACCCTCCCACACATGCGTCACACACCACACACACACACTCCCATACACTAACAAAAATATTTAAAGGATGTTACTGAAGCACCTTGGGACCACGTTGCAGGACAGGTGATGGACAGGATCACATCCTCCAGAACTGCTTACTTATGCAAACCTCTTGCCCTCTGTTTAAAACTAAGAATCCTGGCAGCACCCTGAAGATGGACTTGAGGAGCCTGAATCTTTTGATCTCTTCCTTGTCCTGGTATGGCCTTGTTGAATAAATCTCTCCACTTTATGTCATTACTCATCTGTTTAAGTGGCATATGTAGGGTACATCACCAAGCCTAGACCCCTGGAGTTGGAGGAGCCTAGGCTTTTACCTAAAAACTCCAATTAAACCTTGAAGGGGCTGATGAGATGGTTCAGGTGCAGGGGAGTAAAGGCACTTGTTATCTGAGTTTGATTCCTGGGAACCTCATAGTGGAAGGAGGGAAGTGATTCCTGCAAGGAATGCCACCATAGCCGCTGACCTCTGAGCACCCATCCCAAAAATATACTCTCTCCCACCCACACAAATATAATTTTGGAAAACTTGAATATATCTTGTTTATTTAAAAAAATGTATCAGCATTCATTTCAACAAGTAATCAATATAAGGATGAGAGATATTTTACTTTTTTCAGGCAGGGTGAGCCCTGGCTGTCCTGGAAATCACTGTGTAGATTAGGCTGGCTTCAAACTCACAGAGATCCACCTGCCTCTGCCTCGTGAGCTATATTCTTTTATCAAATTAAGTCTTTGAAATACTGTGTATCTTATATACCTATGACATATCCCAATTTATAAATCAATTTTCACTGGGATTATTTCATGCTCATTACATTTATATTTCATAAAATCATAGTTATAAAAATAGATTTACAGGGGCTGGAGAGATGGCTCAGTGATTAAGAGCACTGACTGCTCTACCACAGGTCCTGAGTTCAATTCCCAAGCAACCACATGGTGGCTCACAACCATGTGGTAAAGGGATCCCATCTGTAAAGGGATCCTATGCCCTCTTCTGGTGTGTCTGAAGACAGTGATAGTGTGTGTGTGTGTGTGTGTGTGTGTGTGTGTATCTTTAAAAATAAATAAATAAACAAACAAATATATTTACAGGCCCAAGTTATTCCAAACACACTCAAAAGTTTTTCAATAATGAAACAGTATTAATTTAACCTTAAATTAATTAAAGTTAAATTTAAAATTCAGTTGTACTCAATAGTAAGATATGCCAGTGGACCCCTGCAAGTTCCAGCTGCTACAACTAGTTCTCTCAGTGAAGCAAGCATTCCTTAAAAGCATATTTACCGCCGGGCAGTGGTGGCACACGCCTTTAATCCCAGCACTTGGGAGGCAGAGGCAGGTGGATTTCTGAGTTCGAGGCCAGCCTGGTCTACAGAGTGAGTTCCAGGACAGCCAAGGCTATACAGAGAAACCCTGCCTCAAGGAAAAAAAAAAAAAGGCAAAGCATATTTACTTGGTGTGTGGGGTGGGGGTGAGTGCATGAGCAAACCAGGGCACAGATGACAACTTGCAGGAATCAGTTCTTTCTTACCATAAGATTGCCCTCAGATCAGCAGGCTTGGCAGCCCACTGAGCCAGCACACCAACAGGCTCTCCTTCCTGCTCAAAAGAGTAACTCTTGCTTCTGTGAGAAGGAACTGTTGCTTTTGTGCAGAGCATACCTAATGAGTGGAAAGCAGTGCTGTGTGACCTGAAGGAGATAAATCAGACAAACAGAAAACAGAATGGAGGCCAGACAGGAGGCTGACCCTCAGTCAGAGACCCACATAAGGGCCAGACACAAAACAGCAAGTTGTTTTTGTTAAAGTAACAAGGAACCTGCCTGGAGAGAAGAGAGTCAGAAGTTCAAGATCATCCCCAACTACAAAGTGAGTCTGAGGCTAGTCTGGGCTTCAGGAGACCCTGTGATAATAAAATAAAATGTCAAATCACGAGCTGGAGAGATGGCGCAGCAGTTTAGAGCACTTGCTACTCTTCTGGAGAACTCAAATTCTGTTACCTGCCACATTGTGAGGCCAAATAACTCTAAATCCAGGGGATTTCATACTGTCTTATGGCCTCTGAGGGACCCAAACACATGTAGTATACAAGCACACACAAAAACAGAAGCATGCACACGTACACAAAGAAATAAAAGTATATAAATCTTAAAATATATGTATTTTTAAACATCAAATCAAATTTTATGTTGCTTACTAACCGACTCTATGATGGTCAGATGGACAGTTTTCTCATAATGTTAAAACAATTCCAAAATAACTATAAATTACTCACTTTTCCTCCAAGGGGTCCCTTCTCCATCTTCTCAAACCCAAGAGCCAACACACAATGTGCTATACCTTAAAAAATGTAATTATTTCAAAAATTTTAATTTCCAGGTACCCAACAAAATACTATTAAAATTTTAAGTTAATATAATTTTTAAAAATATTTTTAATTATACTATCAAAAATTTTCTTTTAAAAAAAGAAAGAACTGGGCTGGAGAGAAGGCGCAGAGGTTAAGAGCACTGACTGCTCTTCCAGAGGTTCTGAGTTCAATTTCCACCAACCACATGGTGACTCACAGCCATCTGTAATGGGATCTGATGGCCTTTTCTGATGGGTCTTAAGACAGCTACAGTGTGCTCATATAAATAACAAATAAATATTTAAAAAAAAAAAAACCTGCTGGAAGACGCAGTTCAGTGGCAACCAGCATGTGGCAGCAGGCTGGGAGGTCTGAGCTCCATCACCAGCATAAAGAGGGCAGGAAGGAGGGGGGAAGTGAGGGGGGAGGGAGGGGGAGGGAGGGAAGAAATAGTGGCGGGAGGGAGGAGTGAAGGAAGGAGTGGAAGGAGGAAGGGAGGAATGGAGGGAAGGAGGGAGGGAAAGCTGGAGAGAGGAAGGTAGGGAAGGAGGGAGAGAGGGAGGGAGGGAGGGAGGGAGGGAGGAAAAAGGAGGGGCATCAATTTTATCAAACAATAAGATGATAAAGCTCCAAGAGGTTGAAGGGTACCAGCTTAAGCTTTAAGATTACAATCTCCAAAATTTATCAAATGAGTAGACTAGAAGAAGCCCCAATAACAGACCCAGTGAATTTGGAAATAGAGACTATGATATATATATATGAATATATACTTTGTATAGATATAAATATAGACATATACACATATGAAAATATTTGACCATCAGAAAATAACTCTATGCACAAATCCTTATGGCAGCATTACTGGTAACAGAAGAAAGAAAGAAAGAAAGAAAGAAAGAAAGAAAGAAAGAAAGAAAGAAAGAAAGAAAGAACAATGTCCATCAAATAATGAGCATGCAGACAAAATACAACTTAGCCATGAATAGAATGTTATGTGGCCATAAACAGGAATAGAACACTGAGACATTTAGGGCTGGAGAGATGGCTCAGTGGTTAAGAGCACTAATTGCTCTTCCAGAGGTCCTCAGTTCAATTCCCAGCAACCACATGGTGGTTCACAACCATCTGCAATGGAGCCTGACACCCTCTTCTGGTGTGTCTGAAGAGAGCAATGGTGTACATAAAATAAATTAAAAAGTCTTTTTTTTTTAAAAAAAAAAAAAAGAAAGAAAGAAAGAAAGAAAGAAAGAAAGAAAGAAAGAAAGAGCCAGGCAGTGGTGGCACACGCCTTTAATCCCAGCACTTGGGAGGCAGAGGCAGGTGGATTTCTGAGTTCGAGGCCAGCCTGGTCTACAGAGTGAGTTCCAGGACAGCCAGGGCTACACAGAGAAACCCTGTCTCGGAAAAAGAAAAAAAGAATGAACTTTTAAACAATAAACTTATTGGAAGAAGTGACAAAGGCCACGTGTCACGTGGTGCATCATAGGAAGCCACCGAGGGAGCAGATGAGCTCACAGCAAAGCAGCAGTAGTGAGGACCAGAATGTGGGTGAGGCAGGAGACTGCTGATGGCTTTCTGGAGCTTATGATCTTACCCATTGAAACAAGGTTTTCACTATGGTTGATAAAATATTCTAAAATCCACAACGATGATGGCTGCACTTTACAACTTCAGCTCGTCAGGGCAAACTCTATGACTGGGAACTTTATTTCAGTAAAGCCTTGGAGGCAGTGGGGTCCCTGCTGAGTGCCTAGCATCCTCAAGCAGTGGGGATACTGCTGTGTGGTACAGTGTTTTCCTGGCATCCTCAGGGCCCTTGGTTTCATTGTCAATACAACAAAAACAAATAATAAAAGTTTTTTTTAAAGCAATACATTATATGTGGTAATCTGTTATAAATCAATCTCTCTGGTGGTAACACAGAGAAGTGATTAAAAGGGAACAGTAAGCCCGTATTTATTTAAGAACATGACAAGGACCAACAAGATGTCTCTGCAGGTAAAGGTGCTTGCCACCAAGCCTGACAATCTGAGTCCAATCCCCAGGAACCACATAGTGAAAGAAGAGAACCAACCAAATAAATAGATAGATAGGAAGGAAGATAGACAGACAGAGATAGATATATAGATAGATAGATAGATAGACAGATAGATAGTTTTAAAAAAATTTTTTAAAGAACATTAGAGCAATAATAAGCATGAAAGACTGGAGAGAAAACTTAGTGGTTAAGGACACTGGTTGCTCTTCCAGAGGACCCAGGTTCAATTCCCAGCACCTACATGATCGCTCACAACCATCTGTAACTCCAGTCTCAGGAGATCCAATGCCCTCTTCTGGCTCTGTGGTCACAGCATGTGGTACACAGGCATAGATGCAGGGAAAACACCCACATCTATAAGTAATAATAAGACATTAAGAAATAATAATGAACAAGCACACCTTACCTCCTTGAATCAGTTGCTGGGCCATAAACAAAGCAGTCGAACCACTAGAACAGTTATTGTTGACATTAATTATAGGAATGCCAGTCAGTCCCAAACTGTGATAGATGGCCCTCTGCCCACAGGTGGAGTCACCTACAGAGAAACATAAAACCTTAACACCCATGGCGGAAAAGTCCAAGAGCTGCAGTGCAGCACACCCATGTTATATTTCTTTCACTATTACAGCTTGCCCTAGTGTCCTATGCAGGTGACAGTGATGCACTGTAACCTCTGAGTCAGAAACAGCCACAGCACTGTCTCCATTGTGCAAGTAGAAAAGCAGTCACAACAAAAGTTTATGTGCACTTTCTTTCTCTTTCTTTCTCTCTCTCTCCTCCTTTCTTTCTCTCTTTCTTTCTCCCTTTCTTCCTTTCTTCCTTCCTTCCTTCCTTTCTTTCTCCCTTTCTTTCTCTTTTCTTTCTTTCTTTCTTTCCTTCCTTCCTTCCTTCCTTCCTTCCTTCCTTCCTTCCTTCCTTTCTTTCTTTCTCTTTTGAGAAAGGGTTTCATGTAGCTCAGGATGGCCTGGTACTCATAGCAGTCCTCCTGCCATAGCTTCCTGAGAGCTCAGATTAAAGACCTGGACATCTCATGGGGCAGTAAAGCATGCACTTCTGATGTCTTCCTATCCCTGCCTCCTCCTGTCTCAGCCAGGATCAGAATTTGCTATACTGTGTCCCTGAGCACAGCCTTACACCTTACACTTCCTTTACATGCGATAAAGGTGGAAAAGGAAATAAACGGCAGGCAGGTAATAGCGAATGAGTCACTCCTGCAGAGTTGTGTGATACAGAAAATGATGGCTCACGGACACTTGATGCTCACATATAAATTGTTAAAGGCCATCACAAATGATTAAAGGCCATTGTTTACTTTTCACATAAACACTCCACAATTTAAACCAGGTATCGTAGCACGGATTGTAAGTCTCAGCCACCTGGGAGCTAAAGTGGAAGGACTGCTGAAGTCTGCAGGTTAGAAACCACCATGACAACAATGGGAAACTAGCCAACAAAACTACAGGAACCTTTGGAGCTAAGGATATAGCTCAGTTAGAAGAGCGCTTCAATCCCCAGCACTGCATAAATCAGGTATGGTGTTACATCGCCATTATCCCATCTCTCAGTAGGCAGAGACAACAGGATCAGAGGCTCAAGGCTATTCTTTTGTTTTTTTTTTTTTTAAAGATTGTATGTATGTTATGTATGTATGTATGTATGTATGTATGTATGTATGTATGTATATGAGTACACTGTCACTCTTTCAGACACACCAGAAGAGGGCATCAGATCCCATTACAGATGGTTGTGAGCCACCATGTGGTTGCTGGGGATTGAACTGAGGACCTCTGGAAGAGCAGTCAGTGCTCTTAAACTCTGGGCTACCTCTCCAGCCCCCCCCCCCTTTATTTCCTTTGTTTTAAATTATTTATTTATTTATTTATTTATTTAATGTATATGAGTACATCATTGCTCTCTTCAGACACACTGGAAGAGGGCATCAGACCCCATTACAGATGGCTGTGAGCCACCATGTGGTTGCTGGGAATTGAACTTAGGACCTTTGGAAGAGTAGTCAGTGTTCTTAACTGCTGAGCCATCTCTCCAGCCCCTAAAAAAAAATGTTTTTTTTAAGTGCTGTGAAAAAGCTTTTACCAACTGAGCCATATTACCAACTCCCAAAAACATGATTTTAATTTGTCTCCTGCTTTGATAATACCACAATGGCAAGAACAACTACACCAAGCCAACACACAAAGGTAACCTTTGGGTTCTGTTCTGAGGGTTGACATTTGCTTATGCAATTGCTGCTAGACTTTACCTGCACAGTGTTAGAGTGTTCTGTTGACTACATACCGTACACGTAGCCGACACATGCCTGCTCCACTGCGGAATACGGGATCTGTGCATCTGCCAGTGCCTTCCGGCCTGTGAAAACAAACTGAGCTCATCAAAAAGCACTTGACAAAGGTGGCTTCAAGGGAGTGGAAATTTTGTTTAGAGTTTCCTCAGATTCTATTTACTTTTTCATCGCTTCTTCTGTTCAAGGACAAAGTGGCCCCCAAATCATCGTGGCTCTCCCCTTCTTCCTCTAAGCCATCACTACTTCACGGTTCCCTGTCTTCCTTCTCATCACAGGTGAAGACTGCCACACCCACTTTATGTAGTGGGGGGGAGGGGTACTAAACTCAGAGTGACAGGATCTAAGCAACCCTACCACTGAGCTACATCCTGGTGCCTAACCAAGTCTTTAAGCTGCCTTTCTGCCGGCTAGTTACTTGGGCTTCTTAGTGTTGATGTCATTTTCTTAAGATAGACTTAGGGCTGGCCTATAAACTACTATGTAGCCCACACTGGCACTGAACTCGCGGCAATCCTGCCTCAGCCTCCGAAACACTGGGATTATATGTGCGAGCCACCACACGCAGCTCTTAAGTCTCCTTAATAACAACGTCCTTGTCTCTTCCATCTCCGCATCCCCACACATGTAAGTGAGCAAAATGAGAAAGAATGTCCTCGCTGGAGAAAGTTAGGGAGTGTGGGACATTACTGCTCCACTTCTTTAATCCCAGAACTTGGGAGCTAGAGGCAGGTGGATCTCTGGGAGGTCAAGGTCAGCCTGGTCTACAGAGTGGGTTCCAGGGAAGCCAAAGCTTCAATAGTAGAGACCCTGTCTCAAAAAACCAAAAAACTGATGAGCCCATTTCATAAAGCTAGGATCAATTGGCCATCCTGCCTGTGGAACAAGAAACAGAGCTTTGGAAGCTGGGATATAAAACCAGCATGTACCAGGCCCTGGATTTGATCCTCAGTGACCAATAAACTAGGTGCGGCTACATATTCCTGTAATCCCAATACCCAGGGAAGCGAAGGAAAGATAACCAAAAGTTTAGGGCCATCCTCAGCTATACAGTACGTTTGAGGCCAACTTAAGACACATAAAACAAACACACACACAAAAGGAGCAGTCTCATATTCTGTCAGTAATATTCCAAATATAAATTTGTCAAAAGTCTTTAAAAAATGTTCATAGTCATTATTCCAGTGATCAGACTGCTAGACTCTATCTTCAAAACTTAAAAAAAAAAAAAAAAAGAGGGGGCTGGAGAGATGGCTCAGCGGTTAAGAGCACTGACTGCTCTTCCAGAGGTCCTGAGTTCAATTTCCAGCAACCATATGGTGGCTCACAACCATGTGTAATAAAACACGATGCCCTCTTCTGGTGTGTCTGAAGACAGTGGCAATGTACTCATATGAATATAATAAATAAATAAACAAATATTTGGGCTACTGAGATGGCTCAGTGGTTAAGAGCATGGTCTGCTCTTCCAGAGGTCCTAAGTTCAATTCCCAGCAACCACATGGTGGCTTACAACCATCTATAATGAGATCTGATGCCCTCTTCTGATGTGTCTGAAGACTGCGACAGTGCACTCACATACATAAAATAAATAAATCTTGAAAAAAAAAGAAAAAATTTTAAAAAAATTAAAAGGGAAGATCAAATATTTCTTTACCAATATGGTCACCTAAGTTATTCTGAAATACAAAGAACTTAGGAACACAAGTCTCCAAAAACATAATAGCATAAAATGTTGGTATAAAAATTAAATTTTCCTAAGTAACTCTAAATAAGGCATGAAATGCCTCATAATAAAATTAGTTTTAAAAATAGGATACAAAGAAGGGGTTCAAGGCCAGTGTGGTCTACAAAAATGTTGCTTGTGTAAAGTTTAGATTAACAAATAAGCTAGGGACTAAGGCTAAAACTCAGAGATAGAATGCACGCCACCCTGGGTCCAATGGTTCAATCCATAGTACAATATATTAAGGAAAGAAAGGAAAAAACAAACAAACAAAGAAAAGAAAGAAAAGTCAGGTGGTGGCAGCACATACCTTTAACCCCAGGCAGAGGCAAGCAGATCTCCGTGAGTTCGTAGCCAGACTACAAAGTGAGTTCCAGGACAGCCTAGACTACACAGAGAAACCCTGTCTCAAAAACCAAAATCAAAAAAAAAAAAAAAAAGAAAAAAGAAAAAAGAAAAAAAGAAAAGAAAGAAAAGAAAAGAAAGAAAAAAAGAAAGAAAAGAAAACAGGAAGCTGGGCAGTCATGGATTTCATATTACTAGCTAGTCTGCATGGATAATTCAAACTTCATAACTTCATCTCAGCACAACAGGCTTATACTCAAAATATTATATTCATGTGTTACTAAAGAAACGATAGTTTTTCTTTGTGTGTTGTTATTTTGGGCTGGGAACACATATGGACAAAGGTGGTGTGATCTCCTGATGTTTCTGCCTCCACATTCCAGCTTTAATCACAAGGCACAGGCAGGCTGGTCTGTAAATTCAAGACCAGCCTGGTCTACACAGCAAGTTCCAGGACAGCCAGGGCAGTGGAATTTGAGACTCAAAAACTCAACAACAACCAAAAACAAGAAAGGAGGAGGAGGGAGGTGGAGGAAGAAATAGAAGGGGAGGAAGAGGGAGAAGAGGAGGAGAAAAAAAATTAACACCAGAAAACCAATGAAAGCAGCTCCCATTTCAGAGAAAGGCAGAAGACACCAATCAAAAGAGTGCTATCAACACAGAAAACAAATATTAAAGAAGTAAATATTATCTGTCTCAGAACCAAGAGCAGTTAATCAAATCTCTCATGGCTCTTCCTTCTGGAGGCTGGGGTTATAAGCTGTCCTGATTCACTGTATTAATGAGTTGATGCAACATCTACATTTTGCACTTGGGCACACAGGGTCATCATGGAAATAAGCACAACCATCCAGGGACTAACCACAGAAACTCCTCTGGTTGCTTGGCAATAAGCTCGCAAGAGCTGGCAGAGGCTCCCTAGAAAGATGGTGTCTAGAAACTTCTCAAGGAATGAGGAGCTCCTAAGGTCTCCAAATAGAGATGCAGGTGTTTCTGGTGTTCTGCCAAATCAACTACAACTGAAGCTATAATTGTGGGGAGCCGACAGAAAGTGGCTATCATCCTTGCAGCCATCTTGAGCCATATATCCTGACAAGAGACTTGTTTTCAACAGCCTACAACAGCTAAGCACACTCTGATAACATTCTGTTTTATATACCCAGGATTTTCCCTTGAGTGTGTAACTTAAAGACCAGATTTAAAGGTGTGACTTAAAGGCATGACTTAAGAAGTGAGACTTATAAAAAGCGAGAGGCAGACAGAAGAAAGGTACTTGGGACTTGGAAAGAGAGAAGAAGAGAGACTAGAGGAGAGAGATACATGAGAATAAACAGGACTGAATCACATTCTGTCTGGTCTCCATTCTTCATGTTCGTCCTCACTTTCTCTCTCTCTTGCTGAACCCTGACCCACGGACTGGAGCAGCAGTATGAGCAGGGACAATTTAGCCCCCAAGCTTGGGGCAGTGCAGGCTCTAACATTTTGGCCCCCAAGCGTTTGGCAGTGTGGGTTCCAACATTTGGCAGTGAGGTCCCCAACACTTTGGCGCCCAATGTGGGGCAGCAAGAACAAGAAACCCAGTGAGGGACATTACTGAAAGAAGGATCTGCCGAAAATTCAGAAGTGAAGCAAAGGTGATCACTGTGGGAATCTGCCAAGTTGAGAAAGGTAAGTCATGATAATGAAAATGGGGCAAGAAATAAATCAGCCTGAATTTAACTCTCTGTTTTTGTTTTGCTGTTTACTGCTCACGTATGTTAATTGTCTGCTTTTGCTTCATTGCCTGAATGATGTCCTTCATGTTCAAAATAAAAAGAAATGTATTTATCCGAAATTAGAATCTAAAATACAACCAAAGGTTGATGACGATTTGTCAGAGCCAGATTGTGCTGACCTAGAGGAAGAGGCAGCCGAACATTAGGACCCTGAATGGCCCTCTTCCCAAAGACCCCTTCCCTATGCACCTCCGCCTCCAGATGCTCCCACTATGGAGATGGTGGTTATAGATCCCAGAAGGGAGTTACAGGAAAAAATATCTTTTCTTAAACAACTAATAGAGTTAGAAAAAGAGTATCAGGACTTAATTAATCAACTACAAAAACTAAAGACAGAAAAGAGGTCTCGAGAGGACAAGGAAAATCCCCCGACTCTTTGTGTTCCTCAACCCAGAGTCCAAAGGCAGCCCCTATCATCTAGCTTTAGTTTAGCCACAGATCACACAGAGGAGGGAGAGGCTGAGGCTTTCCCTGTATCAGAGACTAGAGATGCTCAAGGGGTTGCTTGGAGACATCACACAGGGTTTAATTTTCAAATTATTAAAGAATTAAAAAATGCAGTAACACAATACGATGCCACTGCTCCCTTTACTCTTGCAATGTTAGAGTCTGCTGCAGAGGAGTGGCTGACGCCTGGAGATTGGAATATGTTAGTGAGAGCAGTTCTTAGCAATGGTGACTATCTTATTTGGAAATCAGAGTATCATGAGAATTGTAAAGAGACAGCTAGGAGAAACATTCAGGCAGGCAACTTTGATGCTTTAGTAGGAGAAGGGCAATTTGCTTCTAGTGATAACCAGATGCACAATGACCCAGGCTTATTTGCTCAAATTCAAAATGCAGCCATAAAGGCTTGGCACAAACTCCCAGCAAAGGGAGACCCTGGTGCATCCTTAACAGCAGTCAGACAAGGACCTGATGAACAATTTTCTGATTTTGTTCATCTATTAATGACAACAGCAGGGAGGATTTTTGGTAATGAAGAGACAGGTGTAGATTATGTGAAACAGCTTGCATATGAAAATGCCCATTCTGCCTGCCAAGTGGCCATTAGACCCTACAGGAAAAAGACAGACCTTACAGGGTATATCAGACTCTGTTCTGACATAGGTCCCTCCTACCAACAGGGCTTAGCTATGGTGGCTGCCATGCAAGGACAACCAGTAAGAGATTTTTTTTTTTTTTTTTTTTTTGGCAAGTAGAGACAAAAAGGCCTGCTTTAAATGTGGCAAGCCTAGACACTTTGCAAGAGATTGCAAGGAAGAAAATGAGTTAACGCACAGACAGCCCAGAAAACCACCTGGGCTCTGCCCACTTTGCAAACGTGGAAGGCATTGGGCTAGCGAATGTAGGTCCAAAAGAGATTCCCAAGGAAATACCCTTTCCCATAATCAGGGAATGGAAACAGAGGCCAGCTCCAGGCCCCAAACCAACACAAGCCAAAACAGGCTTATGGAGCAGTCAGTTTTATAGCAGCAAACAACAATCCCTTTCAGAACTTAGTCGAGCAACACCAGGAAGCACAGGACTAGACCTCAGTTCTGCCACCCACACAGTATTAACTCCAGAAATGGGACCTCAGGCTTTACCCACTGGAGTGTTTGGACTGCTCTATCCAAATGTGTTTGGCCTGATAGTGGGAAGAAGCAGTACTACTATGCAGGGACTACAAATTTTTCCTGGAGTTATAGACAATGATTATCAAGGTGAGATTAAGGTAATGGCACAGGCAATTCAGAATATAGTCACCATTCCTACAGGAAGGAGGATAGCTCAACTATTGTTACTTCCATTGTTCCCTACTAATCACAAATATAAGAGTCCTAAGAGAGGGGATCAAGGCTTTGGTTCCTCTGATGCATACTGGGTACAGCCTATAGTTAAACAAAAACCAATGATGACACTATGGCTGGATGGAAAGGCATTCTAAGGCTTGGCTAACACAGGAGCTGATGTGACTATCCTAAAACAAAGTGATTGGCCTGCCACCTGGCCTCTGACCCCAACCTTAACCAATCTAAGGGGTATTGGCCAAAGTCAAAATCCACAAGAGCTCTAAGGTACTGATGTGGAAAGATAAAGAAGGAAATACAAGGAATATACAGCCCTATGTCATCCTGGGCCTCCCCATTAATCTCTGGGGCAGAGATCTGTTATCCCAGTTGGGATTGATTATGTGCAGCCCTAATGAAGTAATCATGGCTCAAATGGTAAACTCTAGATTTTCCCCAGGGAAAGGATTAGGAAAAAGTGAAGAAGAGATTACTGATCCTGTTGAGGTCCATGGTAACACTGGAAGAAGAGGCTTCGGGTATTTTTGATGGGGCTACTGATTCAGCTGCACCCCCAGGGTGTTGTACGGATCCCATCACCTGGAAGGGGGACTCACCCATCTGGGTGGATCAGTGGTCCCTAACCACCGAAAAATTACAAGCTGCTCAATATTGCTAGTGCAGGAGCAATTACAGGCAGGACATTTAGAGGAAAGTAGCTCTCCCTGGAAGACCCCAATATTTGTCATTAGGAAAAAGTCAAGAAAGTGGAGACTGTTGCAAGACCTGAGGGCTGTTAATGCAACCATGATTAGGATAGGAGCTTTACAACCTGGGCTGCCCACACTGGTGGCCATACCTTTAGGCTATTATAAAATAGTCATAGATTTAAAAGACTGTCTTTTTACTATCCCATTGCATCCTAACAACAGAAAGCGCTTTGCTTTCAGTGTTCCCGCTATAAATTTTAGAGAACCTATGAAGAGATATCAATGGAAGGTCTTGCCTTTGATGACCTTAGAACAGCTTTACAGACTGCAGGATTACAAATAGCACCAGAAAAGGTACAATTACAGTCTTTTTCATCTGTTGGGCCTTTTCTTTGTTTGTGCTGGTCATTTTGTGTACTTTCGGTTCCGGCAGGCGTGGCTGCAGTGGACTTGCCCCTGCCTCACCCTGGGAGACGTCCCGGGAGGAGATGGATGCCAAGGACGCTTAGAAGAGTCCCATCTGGGAGTGGAGGTGGAAGCGGTGGTTCTCTTGCTGGAGGAGCCACGGCTGTCCCCTCTGCTGCCTGAATCTGTTACTTGTTTCTGGGGTTCGGGCTTTTGGCGAACCAGAACCAGTGTTTGTCTGTTCCTTGTCTTTTGTGTCTTTGCGTGTCTTATTTGGTGGACATGGGACAGACTGTGATGACCCCCCTGTCTTTGACACTTGATCATTGGACTGAAGTTAGGACTAGAGCTCATAATTTGTCTGTTGAAGTAAAGAAACAACCATGGCAGACTTTTTGCACCTCGGTGTGGCCAACCTTCAACGTGGGTTGGCTGCCCAAGGGGACTTTTGATTTGGCTATAATTTTTGAAGTCAAAGCTATTATTTTTCAGGAGGGTCCTGGCAGCCATCCAGACCAACAACCTTACACCATGGTGTGGCAAGACCTCATCCAGAACCCTCCATCTTGGGTGAAACTTTATTTCTAAAAGGAAACCAAGCTCCCGAGTCTTGTCTTTGCAAAGTCCTGAAGTAAAACCAAAAGCGGCTTCGCCTCCTGACGCGAAGCCGTCCGCTCCACCAAAGATCTACCCTGAGATCCAGGAGCCTCCCGAATGGCCTGAGCCACCTCCACCACCTTATCTTCAGCCCTTGCCTGTGCCGATGCCAACGCCGGCCCCGGCCCCTCATCCAGCCCCAGCTCCAATGCTTGAACCGGGGCACCTGCCGCATCTGTTCCAGGGACCTACTGCAGGAACGCAGTAGACAGAGCCCCAAGGGACCTGACTCCACAACTGCCCTTCCCCTCTGAGCTTTTGGTCCTCCTCCACCCCCTCCAGTGGACAAGAATGTTCCGCCACCCCTGCAGCCATTACAATACTGGCCATTCTCCTTGTCCGATCTATACAATTGGAAGGCTAATCATCCTTCTTTTTCAGAAAGTCCTGCAGGATTGACTGGGTTAATTGAGTCCCTGATGTTTTCTCACCAGCCTACATGGGACAACTGCCAACAACTTCTCCAAGTATTTTTTACTACAGAGGAACGGAGCGGATCCTGCTGGAGGCCCGAAAGGACATGCCAGGTTCCCACCAACCTCCCTGATGATATAGACACGGGATTTCCCTTGAATCGACCTAACTGGGATTTTAACATAGCCAAAGGTAGGGAGAGGCTTGCCATCTACCGCCGGGCTCTAGTAGCGGGTCTCTGGGGGGCTGCCAGACGCCCCACCAATTTGGCCAAGGTAAGAGAGGTTCTGCAGGTCCCTGAAGAACCACCTTCAGTTTTTCTAGAAAGATTGATGGAAGCCTACAGGAGGTATACCCTGTTTGATCCAACATCTGAAGGCCAGCATGCCTCAGTGGCCATGGCATTTATAGGGCAGTCAGCCTCAGATATTAAGAAAAAGCTGCAGCATATTGAAGGACTGCAGGACTTGACCTTGCAGAACTTGATTAAGGAAGCTGAAAAGGTCTACCACAAGAGGGAGATGGAGGAGGAGAGAAGAGAGAGGGAGAAGAAAGAAAGAGAAGAGAGGGAAGACCAGCGAGATTGCTGACAGAAGAATTTAACTAGAATATGGGAGCTGTAGTTGGAGATCCCAAGGGAGAAATAGGGCAAAGACAGGTAGGGCACCTGGGCAACCCGAGGCCCCCTGGTCCAGGGAGAAGACAACTGCTAGACAAAGATCAATGTGCTTATTGTAAGGAAAAAGGACATTGGGCTCGAGATTGCCCAAAGAAAAAGACCCGAGCACCTAAGGTGCTGGCCTTAGAAGATGATGATTAGGGGAGATGGGGCTTGGCCCCCTCCCTGAGCCTAGGGTAACTCTTGAAGTGGAGGGGACCCCCATGAACTTTTTGATAGATACTGGGGCCGAATATTCTGTTCTGAAACAACCCCTAGTGTGGGGAGCCAACAGAAGGCGGCTATCACCCTTGCAGCCATCTTGAGCCATATACCCTGACAAGGGATTTGATTACATTAGCCTACAACAGCTGAGCACACTCTGATAACATCTTGTTTTAGATACCCAGGATCTTCCCTTGGGTGTGTGAGACTTAAAGCTGTGATTTAGAGCCGAGACTTAAGGGCGTGACTTAGAGATCCGATTTAGAGATAAGACCTAAGGGTGTGACTTAAGGGCGTGGCTTAGAAGTGAGACATATAAAAGGCGAGAGGCAGACAGAAAAGTGGAGTACAACATGGAACTAGGAATTAGGTTAGAGAGTACAACTTGGAGTACAACTTGGAGTAGGAATTAGGCATTGAGGAAGAAGACACTTGGACTAGAGAACTTGGAAGAGGATTATTAGGTATCAGGCACCTGGCACTTGGAGGAACAACTTGGAATTAGACATTAGGCACTTAGCACTTGGAAGAAGAAACTTGGAACTTGGAGGCACTAGGGACTAGAAACTCAAGACTAGGGACTTGGAAAGAAGAGAGACTGAAGAATAAACAGGATTGAATCACACTCTGTCTGGTCTCCATTCTTCATGTCCGTCCTTACTCTCTCTCTTGCTGAACCCCGACCCGCAGACCAGAGCTGCTTGGGGCAGTGCGGGCTAACAAGTTAGTCCCCAAGGCTTTTGACAGTGCAGGCTGCAATATTGATAGAGCGGTCCCCGACATCCTAGGAAGACTGAGGGATAAGAAAACTACTGTCATAGGGGCCATGGGACATAGACAGTATCCCTGGACCACATCCCGAACTGTGGACTCAGGGCAGGAGAAGGTCATCCGTTCCTTTTTGGTCATCCCTGAATGACCTACCCTGTTATTGAGATATGATTTACTTAGTAAATCGAAGGAACAAATTCAGTTCAAAGAAGGACCACAGGTGACCTTTGAACAACCTGTAACTGTGATTTTGGCCCTAAAAACAGAAGAAGAATACAGATTGTATGAACCTACACCCCGTGGTTCCATAATGGACACCTGGCTGACTGAATTCTCAGAAGCCTGGGCAGAAACTGGAGGGATAGGCATGGCCAAAAGGTACCACCCATAATAATTGAACTTAAGACAGATGCACCCCCATTGGGATACAATACCCTATGGGCAAGAAAGCCAGGGAAGGAATTAGACCCCATATTCAAAGACTGTTTCAATTGGGCATTTTGATCTCATGCCAATCCCCCTGGAATACTCCCCTCCTCCCAGTCAAGAAGCCTGGAAGCAATGATTATAGGCCTGTTCAAGATTTGAGGGAGGTAAATAAGTGGGTACAAGATATGCATCCTACGGTCCCCAACCCTTACAACCTTTTGAGCTCTTTACCATCTGATCGAGTCTGGTATACTGTGTTGGACCTAAAAGATGCTTTTTTTCTGCTTAAGACTTCATCCCAATAGCCAGTTTATATTTGCCTTTGAATGGAGGGACCTGGATACTGGGTCCACTGGACAACTGCCCTGGTCCCGGCTACCCCAGGGGTTTAAAAACTCCCCTACACTATTTGATGAGGCTCTCCATCGGGATTTGGCACTTTTCAGGAGCAATAACCCCAAGGTGACTCTGTTGCAGTATGTTGATGATCTTATCCTGGCGGTTGCCACCCAGGAGGACTGACTGCAAGGGACCCGAGCTCTATTGAACTAGGGGAACTGGAATATCGGGCCTCTGCAAAAAAAGGCTCAGGTTTGCCAGCAAGAGGTAACCTATTTATGGTACTCTCTTAAAGATGGACAACACTGGTTGACTGAGGCCAGGAAAAAGACCGTCACTCAGATCCCTGCTCCAACTAACCCTCGCCAGGTAAGGGAATTCTTGAGGACTGGTGGATTCTGTAGACTGTGGATTCCTGGGTTTGCAACATTGGCAGTCCCTTTATATCTGCTAACTAAAGAAGGGGGAACCTTTACTTGGACTGAACAACATCAACAGGCTTTTGAAGAGATCAAGAAAGCCCTGTTTTCTGCCCCTGCCCTGGCATTGCCAAATGTGACTAAACCCTTTACCCTCTATGTGGGTGAATGGGCAGGTGTGGCTAGAGGGGTGCTAACTCAATCCTTAGGACCCTGGAAGAAACCAGTAGCCTATCTCTCCAAGAAACTTGATCCTGTCACCAGCGGATGGCCTACATGTTAGAAGGCCATAGCAGCAGTTACTGGTCAAGGACTCTGACAAGGTGACTTTGGGCCAACAGCTAACCATAGTAGCCCTCCTTGCACTGGAGAGCATTGTGAGGCAGCCTCCAGACTGATGGATGACTAACGCTCGCAAGACCCATTATCAAAGCCTGTTGCTGACTGAAAGAATAGTTTTTGCCCCACCAGCCATTTTAAATACCACCACCCTGCTGCCTGAAACAGACGACTCCATGCCTGCCCATCAATGCATGGACATCCTGGCCAAAGAAACAGGCACCAGAAAAGACTTGACCAGTCAACCATGGCCGGGTGTCCGAATTGGTATACAGATGGAAGCAGTTTTGTGACTGAAGGTAAGAGGAGGGCCAGGGTGGCAGTGTTAGATGGAAAACAGGTGATCTGGGCGAGCCAGCTGCCGGAAGGAACTTCAGCCCAGAAGGCAGAACTGATAGCCTTAATACAAGCCTTGAGACTATCAGAGCAGAAGTGCACCAACATCTATACTGACAGCAGGTATGCCTTCACTACTGCTCATGTGAATGAGGCTATTTACAGACAAAGGGGGCTTTTAACTTCTGCTGGAAAAGATATCCAGAATAAATAAATTTTAAGCCTCCTAGAAGCCATACATCTGCCCAAGAAAGTAGCTATAATTCACTACCCAGGACATCAAAAAGAGCGTGATGCTGTAGCAAAAGGAAACCAAATGGCAGACCGAGAAGCAAAGACAGCTGCCCAAGGGGCTCTGGTACTTCCTGCCCAGGGACCAGCAAAAGACTCAGACCCAGCCGTGTCTGAGACCCAGCCCTGTCTCGGTGGCAATACTCCCCTGAAGACTGGGAAATGATTGAGAAACTGGGCTTTTTGGGAGAAGAAGATCCTAGTACAGAGTTGTTAAAGGGCCATGGGGAAGATTATCCTTCCCTACTAAGAAGGGAAGAGGTATGTCCAGAGCCTCCAAAAGATGACCCACTTTGGGACAAAACATCTGAAGACCTTGGTGAAGGCATCTGATTATTATGTGCTTGGGTTATTAGACCTAACACAAAGTGCTGTTGAGAGATGTGTACCCTGCTCCATGACTAATGCTGGTTATTCAAGGGTGCCGCCTGGTCGATGGCTCCATGGAGATGGACCTGGCCTCTATTGGGAAGTAGATTTCACTAGGTCAAGCCTGCTAAATATGGTAACAGGTATTTACTAGTTTTTGTTGATACCTTCTCAGGATGGGTAGAAGCCTACCCCACGAAGAAAGAGACTGCTAATATTGTGGCCAAGAAGATCCTGGAAGAGATTTTCCCCAGGTTTGGAATTCCCAAGGTAATTGGGTCTGACAATGGACCTGCCTTCGTTGCCCAGGTAAGTCAGGGACTTGTCACCCATCTGGGAATTAATTGGAAATTACATTGTGCCTACAGACCCCAGAGCTCAGGACAGGTAGAGAGGATGAATAGAACCTTAAAGAAGACCTTGACAAAATTAGCTTTAGAGACCGGCGGAAGAGATTGGACGGCTCTCCTCCCCTTTGCTTTGTTCCAAGCATGGAACACACCTGGGAGATTTAAGATGATTCCTTTCAAGATCCTATATGGGGCACCCCTCCCAAGTTGGGTGTTGGAGGGGCCCTCCCCTCAGGTGAGGGGATCCCTACTAAATCTCTTTCTGCCCACATGAAGGCCCTTGAGATGGTACAGAAGGAGATCTGGGAGCAGCTGGAAGACTGTTATGATGTGACTCAGCCCCAAGTGCCACACCAGTTCCAAGTTAGAGACTCTGTCTTGGTCCACTGACACCGAGCTGGAAACCTAGAGCCCCGTTAGAAGGGACCGTACCTGGTGTTGCTGACAATCCCTATGGCTGTGAAGGTCGACGGCATCTCCACCTGGATCCATGTGTCTCATGTGAGGAGAGCTCCTGAACCCTCCAAAGATGAATGGACACTGGAGAAGACTGATAACCCTTTTAAGCTGCATCTCCACTGCTGAGGCCTCTCAGACAAACAACAACCCACAACAACCCTTTAAGGTAACCTGGATGCTCCAAGATGGATATTAACGGGTACTTTTTAGTAACTTCTCCATCTGGCCCCCAGACAATTGGTTCCCAGATATGTTTGTATCAGGGGCCCAGTTCTTCAATTGCCTACAATGGGGACAGGCTTTGGGGGCCTGCTTTTATGCCTGCCCGGCAGAGAGTGCTCTAAAGAAGCGTGAGATTATTCTATTGTGCTAAGTGGGGCTGTGAAACCTCAGGGCACATATGGTGGTCCCCTAGTTCCAGAGACTTTCTCCAGTTCTCTTTGCTCAACTACACCAGGCCTAGTGGCCAG